>NW_027274661.1:0-88254 GCF_030028105.1 Mobula birostris | reverse complement strand
AGCGTCATCAGCATATTGTCCTCCCCTCTGTGTAATACAACATAATGAGCCTACTCTACTCCCCTCTGTGTAATACAAAACACTCATCAGCCTATCGTCCTCCCCTCTGTGTAACACAACACTCATCAGCCTATCGTCCTCCCCTCTGTGTAACACAGCATCATCAGCCTGCCATCCTCCCTTGTGCGTAATACAGTGTCATCAGCCTGCCGTCCTCCCTTCTGTGTTCCACAGCATCATCAGCCCATCGTCCTCCCCTCTGAGCAATACAACATCATCAGCCTACTGTCCTCCCCTCTGTGTAATACAGCGTCATCAGCCTACCGTCCTCCCCTCTGTGTAATACAGCGTCATCAGCCTACCGTCCTCCCCTCTGTGTAATACAGCGTCATCAGACTACTGTCCACCCCTCTGTGTGATACAACGTCATCAGCCTATTGACCTCCCCCCTGTGTAATACAACGTCATCAGCCTACTCTACTCCACTCTGTGTAATACAACACTCATCAGCCTATCGTCCTCCCCTCTGCGTAATATAGCGTCATCTGCCTACCGTCCTTTCCTCTGTGTAATACAGTGTCATTAGCATACCGTCCTCCCCTCTGTGTAATATAGCGTCATCAGCCTACCGTCCACCCCTCTGTGTGATACAACATCATCAGCCTATCGTTCTCCCATCTGTGTAATACAGTGTCATCAGCCTATTGTCCTCCCCTCTGTGTAATAAAATGTCATCAGCCTATCGTCCTCCCCTTTCAGTAATACAGTGTCATCAGTCTACTGTCCACCCCTCCTTGTAATACAACACTCATCATCCAAATACCCTCCCCTCTGTGTAATACTGCATCATCAGCCTATCGTCCTCCCCACTCTGTAACACAACACTCATCAGCCTATTGTCCTCCCCTCTGTGTAATACAGCGTCATCAGCCTGCCGTCCTACCTTCTGTGTAATACAGTGTCATCAACCTACCGTCCTCCCCTCTGTGTTGTACAGCGTCATCAGCCTATCGTTCTCCCCTCTGTATAATACAGCATCATCAGCCCATTGTCATTCCCTCTGTGCAATACAAAATCATCAGCCTACTCTACTCCACTCAGTGTAATACAACACTCATCAGCCTACCGTCCTCCCCTCTGTGTAATACAGCGTCATCAGCCTACCGTCCTCCCCTCTGTGTAATACAGAGTCATAAGCCTACCATCCTCTCCTCTGTGTAATACAACACTCATCAGCCTATAGACCTCCCCTCTATGTAATGCAACACTCATCAGCCTATTGTCCTCCCCTCTGTGAATAAAAACGTCATGAGCCTACCGTCCTCCCCTCTGTGTAATAAAATGCCATCAGCCTATCATCCTCCCCTCTCAGTAATACATTGTCATCAGCCTACCGTCCTCCCCTCTGTGTAATACAGCGTCATCAGCATATTGTCCTCCCCTCTATGTAATACAACATAATGAGCCTACTCTACTCCCCTCTGTGTAATACAAAACACTCATCAGCCTATCGTCCTCCCCTCTGTGTAACACAACACTCATCAGCCTATTGTCCTCCCCTCTGTGTAACACAGCTTCATCAGACTACTCTCCTCCCCTCTGTTCAATAAAAAATCATCACCCTACCGTCCTACCCTCTGTGTAATACAGCGTCATAAGCCTACCGTCCTCTCCTCTGTGTAATACAACACTCATCAGCCTATAGACCTCCCCTCTATGTAATGCAACACCGATCAGCCTATCGTCCTCCCCTCTGTGAAAAAAAGCGTCATGAGCCTACATGCCTCCCCTCTGTGTAATAAAATGTCATCAGCCTATTATCCTCCCCTCTCAGTAATACAGTGTCATCAGCCTACCGTCCTCTCCTCTGTGTAATACAGCGTCATCAGCATATTGTCCTTCCCTCTGTGTAATACAACGTAATGAGCCTACTCTACTTCCCGCTGTGTAATAGGACACTCATCAGCCTATCGTCCTCCCCTCTGTGTAACACAACACTCATCAGCCTATCGTCCTCCCCTCTGTGTAATACAGCATCATCAGCCTGCCATCCACCCTTGTGTGTAATACAGTGTCATCAGCCTACCGTCCTCCCCTCTGTGTTCTACAGCATCATCAGTCCATCGTCCTCCCCTCTGTGCCATGCAACATCATCAGCCTACTGTCCTCACCTCTGTGTAAAACAGCGTCATCAGCCTACGGTCCTCCCCTCTGTTTAATACAACGTCATCAGCCTACTCTACTCCACTCTGTGTAATACAACACTCATCAGCCTATCGTCCTCCCCTCTGTGTAATACAGCGTCATCTGCCTACCGTCCTCCCCTCTGTGTAATACAGCGTCATCAGCCTACCGTCCTCCCCTCTGTGTAATACAGAGTCATAAGCCTACCGTCCTCCCCTCTGTGTAATACAACACTTATCAGCCGATCATCCTCCACTCTGTGTAATACACTCTCATCATCCAAACATGCTCCCTAGGTGTAATACACCATCATCAACCTACCGTCCTCACCTCTGCATAATACAACATCATCAGCCTATCATCCTCCCATTTGTTTAATACAGTGTCATCAGCCTATTGTCCTCCCCTCTGTGTAATAAAATGTCATCAGCCTATCGTTCTCCCCTCTCAGTAATACAGTGTCATCAGTCTACTGTCGACCCCTCCTTGTAATACAACACTCATCATCCAAACATCCTCCCCTCTGTGTAATACAGCATCATCAGCCTATCGTCCTCCCCACTCTGTAACACAACACTCATCAGCCTATCGTCCTCCCCTCTGTGTAATACAGCATCATCAGCCTGCCGTCCTACCTTCTGTGTAATACCGTGTCATCAACCTACCGTCCTCCCCTCTGTGTTGTACAGCGTCATCAGCCTATCGTTCTCCCCTCTGTATAATACAGCATCATCAGCCCATCGTCATCCCCTCTGTGTAATACGTCATCAGCCTACCATCCTCCCCTCTGTGTAATACAGCGTCATCTGCCTACCGTCCACCCCTCTGTGTGATACGTCATTAGCCTATCATCCTCCCCTCTGTGTAATACAGCCTCATCAGCCCATCAACCTCACCACCGTGCAATACGTCATCAGCCTAACGTCCTCCCCTCTGTGTAATACAGCGTCATCAGCCATTCGTCCTCCCCTCTGTGTGATACCACACTCATCAGCCTACCATCCTGCAGTCTGTGTAATGCAACAATCATCAGCCTATTGTCCTCCTCTCTGTGTAGTACAGCATCATCAGCCTGCCATCCTCCCTTGTGTGTAATACAGTGTCATCAGCCTACTGTCCTCACCTCTGTGTAATACAACATCATCAGCCTATCATCCTCCCATCTGTGTAATACAGTGTCATCAGGCTATTGTCCTCTCCTCTGTGTAATAAAATGTCATCAGCCTATCGTCCTCCCCTCTGTGTAATACAACATCATCAGCTTACTCTCCTCCCCTCTGTTCAATACAACATCATCAGCCTACTGTCCCTCCCTCTGTGTAATACAGTGTCATCAGTCTACAGTCCTCCCCTCTGTGTAATACGGCGTCATCAGCCTATCATCCTCCTTCTGTGTAATACAACGTCATCAGCCTACTCTCCTCCCCTCTGTTCAATACAACATCATCAGCCTACTGTCCTCCCCTCTGTGTAATACAGCGTCATCAGCCTACCGTCCTCCCCACTGTGCAATACAACACTCATCAACCTACGTCCTCCCATCTGTGTAATACAACACTCATCAGCCTATCATCCACGCCTCTGTTTCACACAACACTCATCAGCCGATCGTCCTCCACTCTGTGTAATACACTCTCATCATCCAAACGTGCTCCCCTCTGTGTAAAACAGCGTCATCACCCTACCGTCCTCCTCTCTGTGTAATACAGCGAAATCAGCCTAACGTCCTCCCCCTGTGTAATACAGTGTCATAGGCCTACAATCCTCACATCTGTGTAATACAACATCATCAGCCTATCGGCCTCCCCTCTGTGTAATAGAGCGTCATCAGCCTACCATCCACCCCACTGTGTAATACAGCAACATCAGCCGACCATCCTCCCCACTGTGTTTTACAGCGTCATCAGCCTATCGTCCTCCCCTCTGTGTAATACAGCGTCATCAGCCTATCGTCCTCCCCTCTGTGTAATACAGCGTCATCAGCCTATCGTCCTCCCCTCTGTGTAATACAGCGTCATGAGCCTACTATCCTCCCGTCTGTGTAAAACAGTGTCATCAGCCTACGATCCTCCCCTCTGTGTAATACAGCGTCATCAGCCTACTGTCCTCCCCTCTGTGTAAAACAACATCATCAGCCTACCGTCCTACCCTAGTTGTAATACACCATCATCAGCCTACCGTCCTCACCTCAGCGTAATACATCATCAGCCTATCATCCTCCCATCTGTGTAATACAATGTCATCAGCCTATCGTCCTCCCCTCTCAGTAATGCAGTGTCATCAGTCTACTGTCTACCCCTCCATGTAATACAACACTCATCATCCAAACATCCTCCCCTCTGTGTAATACAGCGTCATCAGCCTGCCGTCCTACCTTCTGTGTAATACAATGTCATCAGCCTACCGTCCTCCCCTCTGTGTAATACAGCCTCATCAGCCCATCAACCTCACCACCGAGCAATACGTCATCAGCCTAACGTCCTCCCGTCTGTGTAACACAGCGTCATCAGCCATTCGTCCTCCCCTCTGTGTGATACCACACTCATCAGCCTACCATCCTGCCGTCTGTGTAATGCAACAATCATCAGCCTATTGTCCTCCCCTCTGTATAATACACAGTCATCAGCCTATTGTCCTCCCCCTGTGTAATATAACGTCATCAGCCTACAGTCCTCCCCGCTATGTAACACAGCTTCATCAGACTACTCTCCTCCCCTCTGTTCAATAAAAAATCATCACCCTACCGTCCTACCCTCTGTGTAATACAGCGTCATAAGCCTACCATCCTCTCCTCTGTGTAATACAACACTCATCAGCCTATAGACCTCCCCTCTATGTAATGCAACACCGATCAGCCTATCGTCCTCCCCTCTGTGAAAAAAAGCGTCATGAGCCTACATGCCTCCCCTCTGTGTAATAAAATGTCATCAGCCTATTATCCTCCCCTCTCAGTAATACAGTGTCATCAGCCTACCGTCCTCCCCTCTGTGTAATACAGCGTCATCAGCATATTGTCCTTCCCTCTGTGTAATACAACGTAATGAGCCTACTCTACTTCCCGCTGTGTAATAGAACACTCATCAGCCTATCGTCCTCCCCTCTGTGTAACACAACACTCATCAGCCTATCGTCCTCCCCTCTGTGTAATACAGCATCATCAGCCTGCCATCCACCCTTGTGTGTAATACAGTGTCATCAGCCTACCGTCCTCCCCTCTGTGTTCTACAGCATCATCAGCCCATCGTCCTCCCCTCTGTGCCATGCAACATCATCAGCCTACTGTCCTCCCCTCTGTTTAATACAACGTCATCAGCCTACTCTACTCCACTCTGTGTAATACAACACTCATCAGCCTATCGTTCTCCCCTCTGTGTAACACAGCCTCATCAGCCATTCGTCCTCCCCTCTGTGTAATACAGCGTCATCTGCCTACCTTCCTTTCCTCTGTGTAATACGGTGTCATCAGCCTATTGTCCTCTCCTCTGTGTAATACAGCGTCATCAACCTACCGTCCCCCCCCTGTGTGATACAACTTCATCAGCCTATCGTCCTCCCCTCTGTGTAATACAGCGTCATCAGCCATTTATCCTCCCCTCAGTGTGATACCACACTCATCAGCCTACCATCCTCCCCTCTGTGTAATGCAACAATCATCAGCCTATTGTCCTCCCCTCTGTGTAATACAACGTCATCAGCCTACCATCCCTCCCTCTGTGTAATACAGTGTCATCAGCCTACAGTCCTCCCCTCTGTGTAATACAGCATCATCAGCCTATCGTCCTCCCCTCTGTGTAATACAACATCATCAGCCTACTCTCCTCCCCTCTGTTCAATACAACATCATCACCCTACTGTCCCTCCCTCTGTGTAATACAGTGTCATCAGTCTACAGTTCTCCCCTCTGTGTAATACGGCGTCATCAGCCTATCATCCTCCCTCTGTGTAATACAACGTTATCAGCCTACTCTCCTCCCCTCTGTTCAATAGAACATCATCAGCCTATCGTCCTCCCCTCTGTGTAATACAGCGACATCAGCCTACCGGCCTCCCCTCTGTGTAATACAACACTCATCAACCTACGTCCTCCCATCTGTGTAATACAACACTCATCAGCCTATCATACACGCCTCTGTTTCACACAACACTCATCAGCTGATCGTCCTCCACTCTGTGTAATACACTCTCATCATCCAAACATGCTCCCCTCTGTGTAAAACAGCGTCATCACCCTACCGTCCTCCTCTCTGTGTAATACAGCGAAATCAGCCTAACGTCCTCCCCCTGTGTAATACAGTGTCATAGGCCTACAATCCTCACCTCTGTGTAATACAACATCATCAGCCTATCGTCCTCCCCTCTGTGTAACACAGCGTCATCAGCCTGCCGTCCTACCTTTTGTGTAATACAATGTCATCAGCCTACCGTCATCCCCTCCGTGTTTTACAGTGTCTTCAGCCTATCGTCCTCCCCTTGTATAATACAGCATCATCAGCCCATCGTCCTCCCCTCTGTGCAATACAACATCAACAGCCTACTATCCTCCCGTCTGTGTAACACAGCGTCATCAGCCTACGATCCTCCCCTCTGTGTAATACAGCGTCATCAGCCTACCATACTCCCTTCTGTGTCACGCAGCGTCATCAGCCCATCGTTCTCCCCTCTGTGGAATACAACGTCATCAGCCTAAAGTACTCCCCTCTGTGTAATACAGCGTCATCAGCCTACTGTCCTCCCTTCTGTGTAAAACAGCATTATCAGCCTACCGTCCTCCCCTAGGTGCAATACACCATCATCAGCCTACTATCCTCACCTCTGCGTAATACAGCATCATCAGCCTATCATCCTCCCATCTGTGTAATACAGTGTCATCAGCCTATTGTCCTCTCCTCTGTGTATTAAAATGTCATCAGCCTATCGTCCTCCCCTCTCAGTAATGCAGTGTCATCAGTCTACTGTCCATCCCTCCATGTAATACAACACTCATCATCCAAACATCCTCCCCTCTGTGTAATACAGCGTCATCAGCCCATCGTCCTCCCCTCTGTGCAATACAACATCAACAGCCTACCGTCCTCCCATCTGTGTAATACAGCGTCATCAGCCTAACGTCCTCCCGTCTGTGTAATACAGCCTCATCAGCCTATTGTCCTCCCCTCTGTGTAACACAGTGCCATCAGCCTACGATCCTCCCGTCTGTGTAACACAGTGTCATCAGCCTACCATCCTCCCCTCTGTGTAAAACAGCGTCATCAGTCTACCGTCCTCCCCTCTGTGTAATACCAGCATCAGCAGCCTACCACCCTCCCCTAGGTGTAATACACCATCATCAACCTACCGTCCTCACCTCTGCGTAATATAACGTCATCAGCCTATCATCCTCCCCTCTGTGCAATACAACATCATCAGCCTATCATCCTCCCATTTGTTTAATACAGTGTCATCAGCCTACTGTCCTCCCCTCTGTGTAATAAAATGTCATCATCCTATCGTCCTCCCCTCTCAGTAATACAGTGTCATCAGTCAACTGACCACCCCTCCTTGTAATACAACACTCATCATCCAGACATCCTCCCCTCTGTGTAATACAGCATCATCAGCCTATCGTCCTCCCCACTCTGTAACACAACACTCATCAGCCTATCGTCCTCCCCTCTGTGTAATACAGCATCATCAGCCTATCGTCCTCCCCTCTGTGTAATACAACATCATCAGCCTACTCTCCTCCCCTCTGTTCAATACAACATCATCAGCCTACTGTCCTCCCCTCTGTGTAACACAGCGTCATCAGCCTACAGTCCTCCCCTCTGTGTAACACAGCGTCATCAGCCTACCGTCCTCCCCTCTGTGCAATACAACACTCATCAACCTACGTCCTCCCATCTGTGTAATACAACACTCATCAGCCTATCATCCACGCCTCTGTTTCACACAATACTCATCAGCCGATCGTCCTCCACTCTGTGTAATACACTCTCATCATCCATACGTGCTCCCCACTGTGTAAAACAGCGTCATTACCCTACCGTCCTCCTCTCTGTGTAATACAGCGAAATCAGCCTAACGTCCTCCCCCTGTGTAATACAGTGTCATAGGCCTACAATCCTTTACCTCTATGTAATACAACATCATCAGCCTATCGTCCTCCCCTCTGTGTAGTACAGAGTCATCAGCCTACCATCCAACCTCTGTGTAACACAGCGTCATCAGCTTACCAAGCTCCCTTCTGTGTAATAGAGCGTCATCTGCCTACCATCCTCCCCACTGGGTAATACAGCAACATCAGCCGACCATCCTCTCCACCGTGTTTTACAGCGTCATCAGCCTATCGTCCTCCCCTCTGTGTAATACAGCGTCATCAGCCTATCGTCCTCCCCTCTGTGTAATACAGCGTCATCAGCCTATCGTCCTCCCCTCTGTGTAATACAGCGGCATCAGTCTACCATCCTCCCCACTGTGTAATACAGCAACATCAGCCGACCATCCTCTCCACTGTGTTTTACAGCGTCATCAGCCTATCGTCCTCCCCTCTGTGTAATACAGCGTCATGAGCCTACCAACCTCCCGTCTGTGTAACACAGTGTCATCAGCCTACCATCCTCCCCTCTGTGTCACGCAGTGTCATCAGCCCATCGTTCTCCCCTCTGTTCAATACAATGTCATCAGCCTAAAGTACTCCCCTCTGTGTAATACAGCGTCATCACCCTACTGTCCTCCCCTCTGTGTAATACAACACTCATCAACCTACGTCCTCCCATCTGTGAAATACAACACTCATCAGCCTATCATCCACCCCTCTGTTTCACACAACACTCATCAGCCGATCGTCTTCCACTCTGTGTAATACACTCTCATCAGCCTACCATCCTCCACTCTGTGTAATACAGCGTCATCAGCCTACCGTCCTCCCCTCTGTGTAATACCAGCATCATCAGCCTACCGTCCTCCCCTAGGTGTAATACATCATCATCATCCTACCGTCCTCACCTCTGCGTAATACAACGTCATCAGCCTATCATCCTCCCCTCTGAGAATACAACGTCATCAGCCCATCGTCCTCCCCTCTGTGTAATACAGCGTCATCAGCCTACCACCCTCCCCTAGGTGTAATACATCATCAGCCTACCGTCCTCACCTCTGGGTAATACAACATCATCAGCCTATCATCCTCCCATCTGTGTAATACAGTGTCATCAGCCTATTGTCCTCCACTCTGTGTAATAAAATATCATCAGCCTATTGTCCTCCCCTCTCAGTAATACAGTGTCATCAGACTACCGTCCTCCCCCCTGTGTAATACAGCGTCATCAGCTTATCGTCCTCCCCTCTGTGTAATACAACGTCATCAGCCTACTCTACTCCCCTCTGTGGAATACAACACTCATCAGCCTATCGTCCTCCCCTCTGTGTAATACAGCATCATCAGCCTACTGTCCTCCCCTCTGTGTAGTACAGCGTCATCAGCCTATCGACCTCCCCTCTGTGTAATACAGCATCATCAGCCTACCGTCCTCCCCTCTGTGTAGTACAGCATCATCAGACTACGATCCACCCCTCTGTGTGATACAACGTCATCAGCCTATCGACCTCCCCTCTGTGTAATACAGCATCATCAGCCTACCGTCCTCCCCTCTGTGTAACACAGCGTCATCAGACTACCATCCACCCCTCTGTGTGATACAACATCATCAGCCTATCGACCTCCCCTCTGTGTAATACAACGTCATCAGCCTACTCTACTCCACTCTGTGTAATACAACAATCATCAGCCAATCATCCTTCCCTCTGTTTAACACAGCGTCATCTGCCTACCGTCCTCCCCTCTGTGTAATACAGTGTCATCAGCCTACCGTCCACCCCTCTGTGTGATACAACGTCATCAGCCTACACTCCTCCCCTCTGTTCAATACATCACCAGCCTACAGTCCTCCCCTCTGTGTAATACAGCGTCATCAGCCTACCGTCCTCCCCTTTGTGTAATACAGCGGCATCAGCCTACTCTACTCCCCTCTGTGGAATACAACACTCATCAGCCTATCGTCCTCCCCACTGTGTAACACAACACTCATCAGCCTATCGTCCTCCCCTCTGTGTAATTCAGCTTCATCAGCCTACTGTCCTCCCCTCTGTGTAGTACAGCGTCATCAGCCTATCGACCTCCCCTCTGTGTAATACAGCATCATCAGCCTACCGTCCTCCCCTCTGTGTAGTACAGCATCATCAGACTACGATCCACCCCTCTGTGTGATACAACGTCATCAGCCTATCGACCTCCCCTCTGTGTAATACAGCATCATCAGCCTACCGTCCTCCCCTCTGTGTAACACAGCGTCATCAGACTACCATCCACCCCTCTGTGTGATACAACATCATCAGCCTATCGACCTCCCCTCTGTGTAATACAACGTCATCAGCCTACTCTACTCCACTCTGTGTAATACAACAATCATCAGCCAATCATCCTTCCCTCTGTTTAACACAGCGTCATCTGCCTACCGTCCTCCCCTCTGTGTAATACAGTGTCATCAGCCTACCGTCCACCCCTCTGTGTGATACAACGTCATCAGCCTACACTCCTCCCCTCTGTTCAATACATCACCAACCTACAGTCCTCCCCTCTGTGTAATACAGCGTCATCAGCCTACCGTCCTCCCCTTTGTGTAATACAGCGGCATCAGCCTACCGTCCTCCCCTCTGTGTAATACAACACTCATCAACCTACGTCCTCCCATCTGTGTAATACAACACTCATCAGCCTATCATCCACCCCTCTGTTTCACACAACACTCATCATCCGATCTTCCTCACCTCTGCGTAATACAACATCAGCAGCCTATCATCCTCCCATTTGTTTAATACAGTGTCATCAGCCTATTGTCCTCCCCTCTGTGTAATAAAATGTCATCAGCCTATCGTCCTCCCCTCTCAGTAATACATTGTCATCAGTCTACTGTCCACCCCTCCTTGTAATACAACACTCATCATCCAAACATCCTCCCCTCTGTGTAATACAGCATCATCAGCCTATCGTCCTCCCCACTCTGTAACACAACACTCATCAGCCTATCGTCCTCCCCTCTGTGTAATACAGCATCATCAGCCTGCCGTCCTACCTTCTGTGTAATACAGTGTCATCAACCTACCGTCCTCCCCTCTGTGTTGTACAGCGTCATCAGCCTATCGTTCTCCCCTCTGTGTAATACAGCGTCATCAGCCTGCCGTCCAACCTTCTGTGTAATACCAGCATCACCAGCCTACCACCCTCCCCGAGGTGTAATACACCTTCATCAGCCTACCGTCCTCACCTCTGGGTAATACAACATCATTAGCCTATCATCCTCCCATCTGTGTAATATAGTGTCATCAGCATATCGTCCTCCCCTCTGTGTAATACAACGTCATCAGCCGACTCTACTCCCCTCTGTGTAATACAACACTCATCAGCCTATCGTCCGCCCCTCTGAGTAATGCAGTGTCATCAGTCTAATGTCCACCCCTCTGTGTAATACAATGCTCATCATCCAAACATCTTCCCCTCTGTGTAATACAGCGTCATCAGCCCATCATCCTCTCCTCTGTGCAACACAACGTCACCAGTCTAACGTCCTCCCCTCTGTGTAATACAGCATCATCAGCCTACCGTCCTCCCCACTGTGTAATACCAGCATCATCAGACCTCCCCTCTGTGTAATACAGCGTCATCAGCCTAACGTCCACCCCTCTGTGTGATACGTCATCAGCCTATCGTCCTCCCCTCTGTGTAATCCAGCCTCATCAGCCCATCAACCTCACCACCGTGCAATACGTCATCAGCAAACGTCCTCCCCTCTGTGTAATACAGCGTCATCAGCCATTCGTCCTCCTCTCTGTGTGATACCACACTCATCAGCCTACCATCCTGCCGTCTGTGTAATGCAACAATCATCAGCCTATTGTCCTCCCCTCTGTGTAATACACAGTCATCAGCCTATTGTCCTCCCCTCTGTGTAATACACAGTCATCAGCCTATTGTCCTCCCCCTGTGTAATATAACGTCATCAGCCTACAGTCCTCCCCGCTGTGTAAAACAGCTTCATCAGACTACTCTCCTCCCCTCTGTTCAATAAAAAATCATCACCCTACCATCCTACCCTCTGTGTAATACAGAGTCATAAGCCTACCATCCTCTCCTCTGTGTAATACAACACTCATCAGCCTATAGACCTCCCCTCTATGTAATGCAACACCCATCAGACTATCGTCCTCCCCTCTGTGAAAAAAAGCGTCATGAGCCTACATGCCTCCCCTCTGTGTAATAAAATGTCATCAGCCTATCGTCCTCCCCTCTCAGTAATAGTGTCATCAGCCTACCGTCCTCCCCTCTGTGTAATACAGCGTCATCAGCATATTGTCCTTCCCTCTGTGTAATACAACGTAATGAGCCTACTCTACTCCCCTCTGTGTAATACAACACTCATCAGCCTACCGTCCTCCCCTCTGTGTAATACAGCGTCATCAGCATATTGTCCTTCCCTCCGTGTAATACAACGTAATGAGCCTACTCTACTCCCCTCTGTGTAATACAACACTCATCAGCCTACCGTCCTCCCCTCTGTGTTCTACAGCATCATCAGCCCATTGTCCTCCCCTAGGTGTAATACACCATCATCAGCCTACTGTCCTCACCTCTGCGTAATACAACATCATCAGCCTATCATCCTCCCATCTGTGTAATACAGTGTCATCAGCCTATTGTCCTCTCCTCTGTGTAATAAAATGTCATCAGCCTATCGTCCTCCCCTCTCAGTAATGCAGTGTCATCAGTCTACTGTCCACTCCTCCATGTAATACAACACTCATCATCCAAACATCCTCCCCTCTGTGTAATACAGCGTCATCAGCCTGCCGTCCTACCTTCTGTGTAATACAATGTCATCAGCCTACCGTCCTCCCCTCTGTGTTTTACAACATCATCAGCCAATCGTCCTCCCCTCTGTGCAATACAACATCATCAGCCTGCTGTCCTCCCCTCTGTGTAATACAGCGTCATTAGCCTACCGTCCTCCCCTCTGTGTAATACTCATCAGCCTACTCTACTCCACTCTGTGTAATACAACTCTCATCACCCTATCGTCCTCCCCTCTGTGTAATACAGCGTCATCTGCCTACCGTCCTTTCCTCTGTGTAATACAGTGTCATTAGCATACCGTCCTCCCCTCTGTGTAATATAGCGTCATCAGCCTGCCGTCCACCCCTCAGTGTGATACAACGTCATCAGCCTATCGTTCTCCCCACTGTGTAATACAGCCTCATCAGCCATTCGTCCTCCCCTCTGTGTAATACAGCGTCATCTGCCTACCTTCCTTTCCTCTGTGTGATACAGTGTCATCAGCATACCGTCCTCCCCTCTGTGTAATACAGCGTCATCAGCCTACCGTCACCCCCTCTGTGTGATACAACTTCATCAGCCTATCGTCCTCCCATCTGTGTAATACAGCCTCATTAGCCATTTGTCCTCCCCTCTGTGTGATACCACACTCATCAGCCTACCATTCTCCCCTCTGTGTAATGCAACAATCATCAGCCTATTGTCCTCCCCTCTGTGTAATACACAGTCATACGCCTATCGTCCTCCCCCTGTGTAATACAATGTCATCAGCCTACCGTCCCTCCCTCTGTGTAATACAGTGCCATCAGCCTACAGTCCTCCCCTCTGTGTAATACAGCATCATCAGCCTATCGTCCTCCCCTCTGTGTAATACAACATCATCAGCCTACTCTCCTCCCCTCTGTTCAATACAACATCATCAGCCTACTGTCCCTCCCTCTGTGTAATACAGTGTCATCAGCCTACAGTCCTCCCCTCTGTGTAATACAGCGTCATCAGCCTACCGTCCTCCCCTCTGTGCAATACAACACTCATCAACCTACGTCCTCCCATCTGTGTAATACAACACTCATCAGCCTATCATCCACGCCTCTGTTTCACACAACACTCATCAGCTGATCGTCCTCCACTCTGTGTAATGCACTCTCATCATCCAAACATGCTCCCCTCTGTGTAAAACAGCGTCATCACCCTACCGTCCTCCTCTCTGTGTAATATAGCGAAATCAGCCTAACGTCCTCCCCCCGTGTAATACAGTGTCATAGGCCTACAATCCTCACCTCTGTGTAATACAACATCATCAGCCTATCATCCTCCCCTCTGTGTAATACAGCGTCATCAGCCTACCATCCAAACTGTGTGTAACACAGCGTCATCAGCTTACCATTCTCCCCTCTGTGTAATAGAGCATCATCAGCCTACCATCCTCCCCACTGTGTAATACAGCAACATCAGCTGACCATCCTCCCCACTGTGTTTTACAGCGTCATCAGCCTATCGTCCTCCCCTCTGTGTAATACAGCGTCATCAGCCTATTGTCCTCCCCTCTGTGTAATACAGCGTCATGAGCCTACTATCCTCCCGTCTGTGTAACACAGAGTCATCAGCCTACGATCCTCCCCTCTGTGTAATACAGCGCCATCAGCCTAACGTCCTCCTGTCTGTGTAATACAGCCTCATCAGCCTATTGTCCTCCCGTCTGTGTAACACAGTGTCCTCAGCCTACCAACCTTCGCTCTTTGTAATACAGCATCATCAGCCTACCATCCCCCACTCTGTGTCATGCAGCGTCATCAGCCCATCGTCCTCGGCTCTGTGCAATACAACGTCTTCAGCCTAAAGTCCTCCCCTCTGTGTAAAGCAGCGTCATCAGCCTACCGTCCTCCCCTCTGTGTAACACCAGCATCACCAGCCTAACACCCTCCCCTAGGTGTAATACACCATCATCAACCTACCGTCCTCACCTCTGGGTAATACAACATCATCAGCTTATCATCCTCCCATCTGTGTAATACAGTGTCATCAGCCTATTGTCCTCCCCTCTGTGTAATAAAATGTCATCAGCCTATCGTCCTCCCCTTTCAGTAATACAGTGTCATCAGTCTACTGTCCACCCCTCCTTGTAATACAACACTCATCATCCAAATACCCTCCCCTCTGTGTAATACTGCATCATCAGCCTATCGTTCTCCCCTCTGTATAATACAGCATCATCAGCCCATTGTCATTCCCTCTGTGCAATACAAAATCATCAGCCTACTCTACTCCACTCAGTGTAATACAACACTCATCAGCCTACCGTCCTCCCCTCTGTGTAATACAGCGTCATCAGCCTACCGTCCTCCCCTCTGTGTAATACAGAGTCATAAGCCTACCATCCTCTCCTCTGTGTAATACAACACTCATCAGCCTATAGACCTCCCCTCTATGTAATGCAACACTCATCAGCCTATTGTCCTCCCCTCTGTGAATAAAAACGTCATGAGCCTACCGTCCTCCCCTCTGTGTAATAAAATGTCATCAGCCTATCATCCTCCCCTCTCAGTAATACATTGTCATCAGCCTACCGTCCTCCCCTCTGTGTAATACAGCGTCATCAGCATATTGTCCTCCCCTCTGTGTAATACAACATAATGAGCCTACTCTACTCCCCTCTGTGTAATACAAAACACTCATCAGCCTATCGTCCTCCCCTCTGTGTAACACAACACTCATCAGCCTATCGTCCTCCCCTCTGTGTAACACAGCATCATCAGCCTGCCATCCTCCCTTGTGCGTAATACAGTGTCATCAGCCTGCCGTCCTCCCTTCTGTGTTCTACAGCATCATCAGCCCATCGTCCTCCCCTCTGAGCAATACAACATCATCAGCCTACTGTCCTCCCCTCTGTGTAATACAGCGTCATCAGCCTACCGTCCTCCCCTCTGTGTAATACAGCGTCATCAGCCTACCGTCCTCCCCTCTGTGTAATACAGCGTCATCAGACTACTGTCCACCCCTCTGTGTGATACAACGTCATCAGCCTATTGACCTCCCCCCTGTGTAATACAACGTCATCAGCCTACTCTACTCCACTCTGTGTAATACAACACTCATCAGCCTATCGTCCTCCCCTCTGCGTAATATAGCGTCATCTGCCTACCGTCCTTTCCTCTGTGTAATACAGTGTCATTAGCATACCGTCCTCCCCTCTGTGTAATATAGCGTCATCAGCCTACCGTCCACCCCTCTGTGTGATACAACATCATCAGCCTATCGTTCTCCCATCTGTGTAATACAGTGTCATCAGCCTATTGTCCTCCCCTCTGTGTAATAAAATGTCATCAGCCTATCGTCCTCCCCTTTCAGTAATACAGTGTCATCAGTCTACTGTCCACCCCTCCTTGTAATACAACACTCATCATCCAAATACCCTCCCCTCTGTGTAATACTGCATCATCAGCCTATCGTCCTCCCCACTCTGTAACACAACACTCATCAGCCTATTGTCCTCCCCTCTGTGTAATACAGCGTCATCAGCCTGCCGTCCTACCTTCTGTGTAATACAGTGTCATCAACCTACCGTCCTCCCCTCTGTGTTGTACAGCGTCATCAGCCTATCGTTCTCCCCTCTGTATAATACAGCATCATCAGCCCATTGTCATTCCCTCTGTGCAATACAAAATCATCAGCCTACTCTACTCCACTCAGTGTAATACAACACTCATCAGCCTACCGTCCTCCCCTCTGTGTAATACAGCGTCATCAGCCTACCGTCCTCCCCTCTGTGTAATACAGAGTCATAAGCCTACCATCCTCTCCTCTGTGTAATACAACACTCATCAGCCTATAGACCTCCCCTCTATGTAATGCAACACTCATCAGCCTATTGTCCTCCCCTCTGTGAATAAAAACGTCATGAGCCTACCGTCCTCCCCTCTGTGTAATAAAATGTCATCAGCCTATCATCCTCCCCTCTCAGTAATACATTGTCATCAGCCTACCGTCCTCCCCTCTGTGTAATACAGCGTCATCAGCATATTGTCCTCCCCTCTGTGTAATACAACATAATGAGCCTACTCTACTCCCCTCTGTGTAATACAAAACACTCATCAGCCTATCGTCCTCCCCTCTGTGTAACACAACACTCATCAGCCTATTGTCCTCCCCTCTGTGTAACACAGCTTCATCAGACTACTCTCCTCCCCTCTGTTCAATAAAAAATCATCACCCTACCGTCCTACCCTCTGTGTAATACAGCGTCATAAGCCTACCGTCCTCTCCTCTGTGTAATACAACACTCATCAGCCTATAGACCTCCCCTCTATGTAATGCAACACCGATCAGCCTATCGTCCTCCCCTCTGTGAAAAAAAGCGTCATGAGCCTACATGCCTCCCCTCTGTGTAATAAAATGTCATCAGCCTATTATCCTCCCCTCTCAGTAATACAGTGTCATCAGCCTACCGTCCTCTCCTCTGTGTAATACAGCGTCATCAGCATATTGTCCTTCCCTCTGTGTAATACAACGTAATGAGCCTACTCTACTTCCCGCTGTGTAATAGAACACTCATCAGCCTATCGTCCTCCCCTCTGTGTAACACAACACTCATCAGCCTATCGTCCTCCCCTCTGTGTAATACAGCATCATCAGCCTGCCATCCACCCTTGTGTGTAATACAGTGTCATCAGCCTACCGTCCTCCCCTCTGTGTTCTACAGCATCATCAGTCCATCGTCCTCCCCTCTGTGCCATGCAACATCATCAGCCTACTGTCCTCACCTCTGTGTAAAACAGCGTCATCAGCCTACGGTCCTCCCCTCTGTTTAATACAACGTCATCAGCCTACTCTACTCCACTCTGTGTAATACAACACTCATCAGCCTATCGTCCTCCCCTCTGTGTAATACAGCGTCATCTGCCTACCGTCCTCCCCTCTGTGTAATACAGCGTCATCAGCCTACCGTCCTCCCCTCTGTGTAATACAGAGTCATAAGCCTACCGTCCTCCCCTCTGTGTAATACAACACTCATCAGCCGATCATCCTCCACTCTGTGTAATACACTCTCATCATCCAAACATGCTCCCTAGGTGTAATACACCATCATCAACCTACCGTCCTCACCTCTGCATAATACAACATCATCAGCCTATCATCCTCCCATTTGTTTAATACAGTGTCATCAGCCTATTGTCCTCCCCTCTGTGTAATAAAATGTCATCAGCCTATCGTTCTCCCCTCTCAGTAATACAGTGTCATCAGTCTACTGTCGACCCCTCCTTGTAATACAACACTCATCATCCAAACATCCTCCCCTCTGTGTAATACAGCATCATCAGCCTATCGTCCTCCCCACTCTGTAACACAACACTCATCAGCCTATCGTCCTCCCCTCTGTGTAATACAGCATCATCAGCCTGCCGTCCTACCTTCTGTGTAATACCGTGTCATCAACCTACCGTCCTCCCCTCTGTGTTGTACAGCGTCATCAGCCTATCGTTCTCCCCTCTGTATAATACAGCATCATCAGCCCATCGTCATCCCCTCTGTGTAATACGTCATCAGCCTACCATCCTCCCCTCTGTGTAATACAGCGTCATCTGCCTACCGTCCACCCCTCTGTGTGATACGTCATTAGCCTATCATCCTCCCCTCTGTGTAATACAGCCTCATCAGCCCATCAACCTCACCACCGTGCAATACGTCATCAGCCTAACGTCCTCCCCTCTGTGTAATACAGCGTCATCAGCCATTCGTCCTCCCCTCTGTGTGATACCACACTCATCAGCCTACCATCCTGCAGTCTGTGTAATGCAACAATCATCAGCCTATTGTCCTCCTCTCTGTGTAATACACAGTCATCAGCCTATTGTCCTCCCCCTGTGTAATATAACGTCATCAGCCTACAGTCCTCCCCTCTGTGTAGTACAGCATCATCAGCCTGCCATCCTCCCTTGTGTGTAATACAGTGTCATCAGCCTACCATCCTCCCCCCTGTGTTCTACAGCATCATCAGCCCATCGTCCTCCCCTAGGTGTAATACACCATCATCAGCCTACTGTCCTCACCTCTGTGTAATACAACATCATCAGCCTATCATCCTCCCATCTGTGTAATACAGTGTCATCAGGCTATTGTCCTCTCCTCTGTGTAATAAAATGTCATCAGCCTATCGTCCTCCCCTCTGTGTAATACAACATCATCAGCTTACTCTCCTCCCCTCTGTTCAATACAACATCATCAGCCTACTGTCCCTCCCTCTGTGTAATACAGTGTCATCAGTCTACAGTCTTCCCCTCTGTGTAATACGGCGTCATCAGCCTATCATCCTCCTTCTGTGTAATACAACGTCATCAGCCTACTCTCCTCCCCTCTGTTCAATACAACATCATCAGCCTACTGTCCTCCCCTCTGTGTAATACAGCGTCATCAGCCTACCGTCCTCCCCACTGTGCAATACAACACTCATCAACCTACGTCCTCCCATCTGTGTAATACAACACTCATCAGCCTATCATCCACGCCTCTGTTTCACACAACACTCATCAGCCGATCGTCCTCCACTCTGTGTAATACACTCTCATCATCCAAACGTGCTCCCCTCTGTGTAAAACAGCGTCATCACCCTACCGTCCTCCTCTCTGTGTAATACAGCGAAATCAGCCTAACGTCCTCCCCCTGTGTAATACAGTGTCATAGGCCTACAATCCTCACCTCTGTGTAATACAACATCATCAGCCTATCGGCCTCCCCTCTGTGTAATAGAGCGTCATCAGCCTACCATCCACCCCACTGTGTAATACAGCAACATCAGCCGACCATCCTCCCCACTGTGTTTTACAGCGTCATCAGCCTATCGTCCTCCCCTCTGTGTAATACAGCGTCATCAGCCTATCGTCCTGCCCTCTGTGTAATACAGCGTCATCAGCCTACCATCCACCCCACTGTGTAATACAGCAACATCAGCCGACCATCCTCCCTACTGTGTTTTACAGCGTCATCAGCCTATCGTCCTCCCCTCTGTGTAATACAGCGTCATCAGCCTATCGTCCTCCCCTCTGTGTAATACAGCGTCATCAGCCTATCGTCCTCCCCTCTGTGTAATACAGCGTCATGAGCCTACTATCCTCCCGTCTGTGTAAAACAGTGTCATCAGCCTACGATCCTCCCCTCTGTGTAATACAGCGTCATCAGCCTACTGTCCTCCCTTCTGTGTAAAACAGCATTATCAGCCTACCGTCCGACCCTAGTTGTAATACACCATCATCAGCCTACCGTCCTCACCTCAGCGTAATACAACATCATCAGCCTATCATCCTCCCATCTGTGTAATACAATGTCATCAGCCTATTGTCCTCTCCTCTATGTAATAAAACGTCATCAGCCTATCGTCCTCCCCTCTCAGTAATGCAGTGTCATCAGTCTACTGTCCACCCCTCCATGTAATACAACACTCATCATCCAAACATCCTCCCCTCTGTTGAATACAGCGTCATCAGCCTGCCGTCCTACCTTCTGTGTAATACAATGTCATCAGCCTACCGTCCTTCCCTCTGTGTAATACAGCCTCATCAGCCCATCAACCTCACCACCGAGCAATACGTCATCAGCCTATTGTCCTCCCCTCTGTGTAATACACAGTCATCAGCCTATCGTCCTCCCCCTGTGTAATATAACGTCATCAGCCTACAGTCCTCCCCGCTATGTAACACAGCTTCATCAGACTACTCTCCTCCCCTCTGTTCAATAAAAAATCATCACCCTACCGTCCTACCCTCTGTGTAATACAGCGTCATAAGCCTACCATCCTCTCCTCTGTGTAATACAACACTCATCAGCCTATAGACCTCCCCTCTATGTAATGCAACACCGATCAGCCTATCGTCCTCCCCTCTGTGAAAAAAAGCGTCATGAGCCTACATGCCTCCCCTCTGTGTAATAAAATGTCATCAGCCTATTATCCTCCCCTCTCAGTAATACAGTGTCATCAGCCTACCGTCCTCCCCTCTGTGTAATACAGCGTCATCAGCATATTGTCCTTCCCTCTGTGTAATACAACGTAATGAGCCTACTCTACTTCCCGCTGTGTAATAGAACACTCATCAGCCTATCGTCCTCCCCTCTGTGTAACACAACACTCATCAGCCTATCGTCCTCCCCTCTGTGTAATACAGCATCATCAGCCTGCCATCCACCCTTGTGTGTAATACAGTGTCATCAGCCTACCGTCCTCCCCTCTGTGTTCTACAGCATCATCAGCCCATCGTCCTCCCCTCTGTGCCATGCAACATCATCAGCCTACTGTCCTCCCCTCTGTGTAAAACAGCGTCATCAGCCTACCGTCCTCCCCTCTGTTTAATACAACGTCATCAGCCTACTCTACTCCACTCTGTGTAATACAACACTCATCAGCCTATCGTCCTCCCCTCTGTGTAATACAGCGTCATCTGCCTACCGTCCACCCCTCAGTGTGATACAACGTCATCAGCCTATCGTCCTCCCCTCTGTGTAATACAGCGTCATCAGCCTACCGTCCACCCCTCAGTGTGATACAACGTCATCAGCCTATCGTTCTCCCCTCTGTGTAACACAGCCTCATCAGCCATTCGTCCTCCCCTCTGTGTAATACAGCGTCATCTGCCTACCTTCCTTTCCTCTGTGTAATACGGTGTCATCAGCCTATTGTCCTCCCCTCTGTGTAATACAGCGTCATCAACCTACCGTCCCCCCCCTGTGTGATACAACTTCATCAGCCTATCGTCCTCCCCTCTGTGTAATACAGCGTCATCAGCCATTTATCCTCCCCTCTGTGTGATACCACACTCATCAGCCTACCATCCTCCCCTCTGTTTAATGCAACAATCATCAGCCTATTGTCCTCCCCTCTGTGTAATACACAGTCATCAGCCTATCGTCCTCCCCCTGTGTAATACAACGTCATCAGCCTACCATCCCTCCCTCTGTGTAATACAGTGTCATCAGCCTACAGTCCTCCCCTCTGTGTAATACAGCATCATCAGCCTATCGTCCTCCCCTCTGTGTAATACAACATCATCAGCCTACTCTCCTCCCCTCTGTTCAATACAACATCATCACCCTACTGTCCCTCCCTCTGTGTAATACAGTGTCATCAGTCTACAGTCCTCCCCTCTGTGTAATACGGCGTCATCAGCCTATCATCCTCCCTCTGTGTAATACAACGTTATCAGCCTACTCTCCTCCCCTCTGTTCAATAGAACATCATCAGCCTAAAGTCCTCCCCTCTGTGTAATACAGCGTCATCAGCCTGCCGTCCTACCTTTTGTGTAATACAATGTCATCAGCCTACCGTCATCCCCTCCGTGTTTTACAGTGTCTTCAGCCTATCGTCCTCCCCTTGTATAATACAGCATCATCAGCCCATCGTCCTCCCCTCTGTGCAATACAACGTCATCAGCCTAAAGTACTCCCCTCTGTGTAATACAGCGTCATCAGCCTACTGTCCTCCCCTCTGTGTAATACAACACTCATCAACCTACGTCCTCCCATCTGTGAAATACAACACTCATCAGCCTATCATCCACCCCTCTGTTTCACACAACACTCATCAGCCGATCGTCTTCCACTCTGTGTAATACACTCTCATCAGCCTACCATCCTCCCCTCTGTGTAATACAGCGTCATCAGCCTACCGTCCTCCCCTCTGTGTAATACCAGCATCATCAGCCTACCGTCCTCCCCTAGGTGTAATACATCATCATCATCCTACCGTCCTCACCTCTGCGTAATACAACATCATCAGCCTATCATCCTCCCCTCTGAGAATACAACGTCATCAGCCCATCGTCCTCCCCTCTGTGTAATACAGCGTCATCAGCCTACCACCCTCCCCTAGGTGTAATACATCATCAGCCTACCGTCCTCACCTCTGGGTAATACAACATCATCAGCCTATCATCCTCCCATCTGTGTAATACAGTGTCATCAGCCTATTGTCCTCCACTCTGTGTAATAAAATATCATCAGCCTATCGTCCTCCCCTCTCAGTAATACAGTGTCATCAGACTACTGTCCTCCCCCCTGTGTGATACAGCGTCATCAGCTTATCGTCCTCCCCTCTGTGTAATACAACGTCATCAGCCTACTCTACTCCCCTCTGTGGAATACAACACTCATCAGCCTATCGTCCTCCCCACTGTGTAACACAACACTCATCAGCCTATCGTCCTCCCCTCTGTGTAATACAGCTTCATCAGCCTACTGTCCTCCCCTCTGTGTAGTACAGCGTCATCAGACTACGATCCACCCCTCTGTGTGATACAACGTCATCAGCCTATCGACCTCCCCTCTGTGTAATACAGCATCATCAGCCTACCATCCTCCCCTCTGTGTAACACAGCGTCATCAGACTACCATCCACCCCTCTGTGTGATACAACATCATCAGCCTATCGACCTCCCCTCTGTGTAATACAACGTCATCAGCCTACTCTACTCCACTCTGTGTAATACAACAATCATCAGCCAATCATCCTTCCCTCTGTGTAATACAGCGTCATCTGCCTACCGTCCTCCCCTCTGTGTAATACAGTGTCATCAGCCTACCGTCCACCCCTCTGTGTGATACAACGTCATCAGCCTATAGTCCTCCCCTCTGTGTAATACAACGTCATCAGCCTACACTCCTCCCCTCTGTTCAATACATCACCAGCCTACAGTCCTCCCCTCTGTGTAATACAGCGTCATCAGCCTACCGTCCTCCCCTTTGTGTAATAGAGCGGCATCAGCCTACCGTCCTCCCCTCTGTGTAATACAACACTCATCAACCTACGTCCTCCCATCTGTGTAATACAACACTCATCAGCCTATCATCCACCCCTCTGTTTCACACAACACTCATCATCCGATCTTCCTCACCTCTGCGTAATACAACATCAGCAGCCTATCATCCTCCCATTTGTTTAATACAGTGTCATCAGCCTATTGTCCTCCCCTCTGTGTAATAAAATGTCATCAGCCTATCGTCCTCCCCTCTCAGTAATACATTGTCATCAGTCTACTGTCCACCCCTCCTTGTAATACAACACTCATCATCCAAACATCCTCCCCTCTGTGTAATACAGCATCATCAGCCTATCGTCCTCCCCACTCTGTAACACAACACTCATCAGCCTATCGTCCTACCCTCTGTGTAATACAGCGTCATCAGCCTGCCGTCCAACCTTCTGTGTAATACCAGCATCACCAGCCTACCACACTCCCCGAGGTGTAATACACCATCATCAGCCTACCGTCCTCACCTCTGGGTAATACAACATCATTAGCCTATCATCCTCCCATCTGTGTAATATAGTGTCATCAGCATATCGTCCTCCCCTCTGTGTAATACAACGTCATCAGCCAACTCTACTCCCCTCTGTGTAATACAACACTCATCAGCCTATCGTCCTCCCCTCTGTGTAATACAGCATCATCAGCCTATCGTCCTCCCCACTGTGTAACACAACACTTATCAGCCTATCGTCCTCCCCTCGGTGTAATACAGCATCATCAGCCTACTGTCCTCCCCTCTGTGTAATATAGCGTCATCTGCGTACCGTCCTCCCCTCTGTGTAATACAACACTCATCAACCTACGTCCTCCCATCTGTGTAATACAACACTCATCTCTGTGTAATACAACACTCATCAGCCTATCATCCACCCCTCTGTTTCACATAACACTCATCAGCCGATCTTCCTCCACTCTGTGTAATACATTGTCATCAGCCTACCATCCTCCCCTCTGTGTAATACAGCGTCATCAGGCTATAGTCCTCCCCTCTGTGTAATACAACATCATCAGCCTATCGTCCTGCCCCTGTGTAATAGAGTGTCATCAGCCTACCGTCCTCCCAGCTGTGTAACACAGTGTCATCAGCCTACCATCCTCCCCTCTGTGTAATACAGCTTCATTTGCCTACCATCCTCCACTCTGTCTCATGCTGCGTCATCAGCCTAACGTCCTCACCTCAGAGTAATACAGCATCATCAGCCTACCGTACTCCCCTCTGTGTAATACCAGCATCATCAGCCTACCACCCTCCCCTAGGTGTTATACATCATCATCAACCTACCGTCCTCACCTCTACGTAATACAACGTCATCAGCCTATCATCCTCTCCTCTGTGCAATACAACGTCATCACCCTAACGTCCTCCCCTCTGTGTAGTACAGCGTCATCAGCCTACCATCCTCCACTCTGTTGAATACCAGCATCACCAGCCTACCACCCTCCCCGAGGTGTAATACACCATCATCAGCCTACCGTCCTCACCTCTGGGTAATACAACATCATTAGCCTATCATCCTCCCATCTGTGTAATATAGTGTCATCAGCATATCGTCCTCCCCTCTGTGTAATACAACGTCATCAGCCGACTCTACTCCCCTTTGTGTAATACAACACTCATCAGCCTATCGTCCTCCCCTCTGTGTAATACAGCATCATCAGCCTATCGTCCTCCCCACTGTGTAACACAACACTTATCAGCCTATCGTCCTCCCCTCGGTGTAATACAGCATCATCAGCCTACTGTCCTCCCCTCTGTGTAATATAGCATCATCTGTCTACCGTCCTCCCCTCTGTGTAATACAACACTCATCAACCTACGTCCTCCCATCTGTGTAATACAACACTCATCTCTGTGTAATACAACACTCATCAGCCTATCATCCACCCTTCTGTTTCACATAACACTCATCAACCGATCTTCCTCCACTCTGTGTAATACATTGTCATCAGCCTACCATCCTCCCCTCTGTGTAATACAGCGTCATCAGGCTATAGTCCTCCCCTCTGTGTAATACAACATCATCAGCCTATCGTCCTGCCCCTGTGTAATAGAGTGTCATCAGCCTATCGACCTCCCCTCTGTGTAATACAACGTCATCAGCCTACTCTACTCCACTCTGTGTAATACGACAATCATCAGCCAATCATCCTTCCCTCTGTGTAATACAGCGTCATCTGCCTACCGTCCTCCCCTCTGTGTAATACAGTGTCATCAGCCTACCGTCCACCCCTCTGTGTGATACAACGTCATCAGCCTATAGTCCTCCCCTCTGTGTAATACAACATCATCAGCCTATCGTCCTGCCCCTGTGTAATAGAGTGTCATCAGCCTATCGACCTCCCCTCTGTGTAATACAACGTCATCAGCCTACTCTACTCCACTCTGTGTAATACGACAATCATCAGCCAATCATCCTTCCCTCTGTGTAATACAGCGTCATCTGCCTACCGTCCTCCCCTCTGTGTAATACAGTGTCATCAGCCTACCGTCCACCCCTCTGTGTGATACAACGTCATCAGCCTATAGTCCTCCCCTCTGTGTAATACAACATCATCAGCCTACACTCCTCCCCTCTGTTCAATACATCACCAGCCTACAGTCCTCCCCTCTGTGTAATACAGCGTCATCAGCCTACCGTCCTCCCCTTTGTGTAATACATTGTCATCAGCCTACCGTCCTCCCCTCTGTGTAATACAACATCATCAGCCTATCGTCCTGCCCCTGTGTAATAGAGTGTCATCAGCCTATCGACCTCCCCTCTGTGTAATACAACGTCATCAGCCTACTCTACTCCACTCTGTGTAATACAACAATCATCAGCCAATCATCCTTCCCTCTGTGTAATACAGCGTCATCTGCCTACCGTCCTCCCCTCTGTGTAATACAGTGTCATCAGCCTACCGTCCACCCCTCTGTGTGATACAACGTCATCAGCCTATAGTCCTCCCCTCTGTGTAATACAACGTCATCAGCCTACACTCCTCCCCTCTGTTCAATACATCACCAGCCTACAGTCCTCCCCTCTGTGTAATACAGCGTCATCAGCCTACCGTCCTCCCCTTTGTGTAATACAGCGGCATTAGCCTACCGTCCTCCCCTCTGTGTAATACAACACTCATCAACCTATGTCTTCCCATCTGTGTAATACAACACTCATCAGCCTATCATCCACCCCTCTGTTTCACACAACACTCATCATCCGATCTTCCTCACCTCTGCGTAATACAACATCAGCAGCCTATCATCCTCCCATTTGTTTAATACAGTGTCATCAGCCTATTGTCCTCCCCTCTGTGTAATAAAATGTCATCAGCCTATCGTCCTCCCCTCTCAGTAATACATTGTCATCAGTCTACTGTCCACCCCTCCTTGTAATACAACACTCATCATCCAAACATCCTCCCCTCTGTGTAATACAGCATCATCAGCCTATCGTCCTCCCCACTCTGTAACACAACACTCATCAGCCTATCGTCCTACCCTCTGTGTAATACAGCGTCATCAGCCTGCCGTCCAACCTTCTGTGTAATACCAGCATCACCAGCCTACCACACTCCCCGAGGTGTAATACACCATCATCAGCCTACCGTCCTCACCTCTGGGTAATACAACATCATTAGCCTATCACCCTCCCATCTGTGTAATATAGTGTCATCAGCATATCGTCCTCCCCTCTGTGTAATGCAGTCTCATCAGCATACCGTTCTCCCCTCTGTGTAATACAGCGTCATCAGCCTATCGTCCTCCCCTCTGTGTAATACAGATTCATTTGCCTACCATCCTCCACTCTGTGTCCTGCAGCGTCATCAGCCTAATGTCCTCCCCTCAGTGTAATACAGCGTCATCAGCCTACCATCCTCCCCTCTGTGTAATACCAGCATCATCAGCCTACCACCCTCCCCTAGGTGTAATACACCATCATCAGCCTACCGTCCTCACCTCCGGGTAATACAACAATCATCAGCCTATCGTTCTCCCCTCTGTGTAATACAGCGTCATCTGCCTACCGTCCTTTCCACTGTGTAATGCAGTCTCATCAGCATACCGTCCTCCCTTCTGTGTAATACAGCACATCAGCCTACCGTCCACTCCTCTGTGTGATACAACGTCATCAGCCTATAGTCCTCCCCTCAGTGTAATACAATGTCATCAGACTACAATCCTCCCTTCTCTTCAATACAACATCATCAGCCTACTGTCCTCCCCTCAGTGTAATACAGCGTCATCAGCCTACCGTCCTCCCCTTTGTGTAATACAGCGGCATCAGCCTACCGTCCTCCCCTCTGTGTAATACAACACTCATCAACCTACGTCCTCCCATCTCTGTAATACAACACTCATCAGCCTATCATTCACTCCTCTGTTTCACACAACACTCATCAGCCGATCTTCCTCCACTCTGTGGAATACATTGTCATCAGCCTACGGTTCTCCCCTCTGTGTAATACACAGTCATCAGCCTATCGTCCTCCCCCTGTGTAATACAACGTCATCAGCCTACCGTCCCTCCCTCTGTGTAATACAGTGGCATCAGCCTACAGTCCTCCCCGCTGTGTATTACAGCTTCATCAGTCTACTCTCTTCCCCTCTGTTCAATACAAAATCATCACGCTACCGTCCTACCCTCTGTGTAATACAGAGTCATAAGCCTACCATCCTCTCCTCTGTGTAATACAACGTCATCAGCCTACTCTGCTCCACTCCGTGTAATACAGCGTAATCAGCCTACCGTCCACCCCTCTCTGTGATACAACGTCATCAGCCTATCGTCCTCCCCTCTGTGTAATACAGCCTTATCAGCCATTCGTCCTCCCCGCTGTGTAATACTAGCATCATCAGCCTACTGTCCCTCCCCTCTGTGTAATACAGCGGCATCAGCCTACCGTCCTCCCCTCTGTGTAATACAACACTCATCAACCTACGTCCTCCCATCTGTGTAATACAACACTCATCAGCCTATCATTCACCCCTCTGTTTCACACAACACTCATCAGCCGAACTTCCTCCACTCTGTGTAATACAGCGGCATCAGCCATTCGTCCTCCCCGCTGTGTGATACCACACTCATCAGCCTACCATCCTCCCCTCTGTGTAATGCAACAATCATCAGTCTAATATCCTCCGCTCTGTATAATACAGTCATCAGCCTATCGTCCTCCCCCTGTGTAATAAAACGTCATCAGCCTACCGTCCCTTCCTCTGTGTAATACAGTGTCATCAGCCTACATTCCTCCCCTCTGTGTAATACAGCATCATTAGCCTATCGTCCTCCCCTCAGTGTAATACAACATCATCAGCCTACTCTCCTCCCCTCTGTTCAATACATCATCAGCCTATCGTCCTCCCCTCTGTGTAATACAGATTCATTTGCCTACCATCCTCCACTCTGTGTCCTGCAGCGTCATCAGCGTACCGTCCTCCCCTCTGTGTAATACAGCGTCATCAGCCCATCGTCCTCCCCTCTGTGCAATACAACGTCATCAGCTTAACGTCCTCCCCTCTGTGTAATACAGCGTCATCAACCTACCGTCCTCCCCTCTGTGTAAAACAGCGTCATCAGCCTACCGTCCTCCCCTCTGTGTAATACCAGCATCATCAGCCTACCACCCTCCCCTAGGTGTAATACACCATCATCAGCCTACCGTCCTCACCTCTGTGTAATACAACATCATCAGCCTATCATCCTCCCATCTGTGTAATACAGTGTCATCAGCCTATTGTCCTCACCTCTGTGTAATAAAATGTCATCAGCCTATCGTCCTCCCGTCTCGGTAATACAGTGTCATCAGCCTACCGTCCTCCCCTCTGTGCAATACAGTGTCATCAGCATATCGTCCTCCCCTCTGTGTAATACAACGTCATCAGCCTACTCTTATCCCCTCTGTGTAATACAGCATCATCAGCCTACCGTCCTCCCCTCTGTGTAATACAGCGTCATCAGACTACCGTCCACTCCTCTGTGTGATACAACGTCATCAGCCTATCGACCTCCCCTCTGTGTAATACAGCCTAATCAGCCATTCGTCCTCCCCTCTGTGTGATACCACACTCATCAGCCTACCATCCTCCCCTCTGTGTAATATACAGTCATCAGCCTATAGTCCTCCCACTGTGTAATACAACGTCATCAGCCAACCGTCCCTCCCTCTGTGTAATACAGTGGCATCAGCCTACAGTCCTCCCTGCTGTGTAATACAGCTTCATCAGTCTACTCTCTTCCCCTCTGTTCAATACAAAATCATCACGCTACCGTCCTACCCTCTGTGTAATACAGAGTCATAAGCCTACCATCCTCTCCTCTGTGTAATACAACGTCATCAGCCTACTCTGCTCCACTCTGTGTAATACAACGCTCATCTGCCTACCGTCCTTTCCTCTGTGTAATACAGCGTAATCAGCCTACCGTCCACCCCTCTGTGTAATACAGCCTTATCAGCCATTCGTCCTCCCCGCTGTGTAATACTAGCATCATCAGCCTACTGTCCCTCCCCTCTGTGTAATACAGCGGCATCAGCCTACCGTCCTCCCCTCTGTGTAATACAACACTCATCAACCTACGTCCTCCCATCTGTGTAATACAACACTCATCAGCCTATCATTCACCCCTCTGTTTCACACAACACTCATCAGCCGAACTTCCTCCACTCTGTGTAATACATTGTCATCAGCCTACGGTCCTCCCCTCTGTGTAATACACAGTCATCAGCCTATCGTCCTCCGCCTGTGTAATACAACGTCATCAGCCTACCGTCCCTCCCTCTGCGTAATACAGCGGCATCAGCCTACAGTCCTCACCGCTGTGTAATACAGCTTCATCAGCCTACCGTCCTCCCCTCTGTGCAATACAACACTCATCAACCTGCATCCTCCCATCTGTGTATTACAACACTCATCAGTCTATCATCCAACGCTCTGTTTCACACAATACTCATCAGCTGATCGTCCTCCACTCTGTGGAATACACTGCCATCAGCCTACCATCCTCCCCTCTGTGTAATACAGCGTCATCAGCCATTCGTCCTCCCCGCTGTGTGATACCACACTCATCAGCCTACCATCCTCCCCTCTGTGTAATGCAACAATCATCAGTCTAATATCCTCCGCTCTGTGTAATACAGTCATCAGCCTATCGTCCTCCCCCTGTGTAATAAAACGTCATCAGCCTACCGTCCCTTCCTCTGTGTAATACAGTGTCATCAGCCTACATTCCTCCCCTCTGTGTAATACAGCATCATTAGCCTATCGTCCTCCCCTCAGTGTAATACAACATCATCAGCCTACTCTCCTCCCCTCTGTTCAATACATCATCAGCCTACTGTCCTTTCCTCTGTGTAATACAGCATCATCAGCCTACACTCCTCCCCTACGTTCAATACAACATCATCAGCCTACTGTCCTCCCCTCTGTGTAATACAGCGTCATCAGCCTACCGTCCTCCCCTTTGTGTAATACAGCGGCATCAGCCTACCGTCCTCCCCTCTGTGTAATACAACACTCATCAACCTACATCCTCCCATCTGTGTAATACAATACTCATCAGCCTATCATCCACCCCTGTTTCACACAACACTCATCAGCCGATCTTCCTCCACTCTGTGTAATACATTGTCATCAGCGTACCGTCCTCCCCTCTGTGTAATACAGCGTCATCAGCCTATCGTCCTCCCCTCTGTGTAATACAGATTCATTTGCCTACCATCCTCCACTCTGTGTCCTGCAGCGTCATCAGCGTACCGTCCTCCCCTCTGTGTAATACAGCGTCATCAGCCCATCGTCCTCCCCTCTGTGCAATACAACGTCATCAGCTTAACGTCCTCCCCTCTGTGTAAAACAGCGTCATCAGCCTACCGTCCTCCCCTCTGTGTAATACCAGCATCATCAGCCTACCACCCTCCCCTAGGTGTAATACACCATCATCAGCCTACCGTCCTCACCTCTGTGTAATACAACATCATCAGCCTATCATCCTCCCATCTGTGTAATACAGTGTCATCAGCCTATTGTCCTCACCTCTGTGTAATAAAATGTCATCAGCCTATCGTCCTCCCGTCTCGGTAATACAGTGTCATCAGCCTACCGTCCTCCCCTCTGTGCAATACAGTGTCATCAGCATATCGTCCTCCCCTCTGTGTAATACAATGTCATCAGCCTACTCTTATCCCCTCTGTGTAATACAGCATCATCAGCCTACCGTCCTCCCCTCTGTGTAATACAGCGTCATCAGACTACCGTCCACTCCTCTGTGTGATACAACGTCATCAGCCTATCGACCTCCCCTCTGTGTAATACAGCCTAATCAGCCATTCGTCCTCCCCTCTGTGTGATACCACACTCATCAGCCTACCATCCTCCCCTCTGTGTAATATACAGTCATCAGCCTATAGTCCTCCCACTGTGTAATACAACGTCATCAGCCTACCGTCCCTCCCTCTGTGTAATACAGTGGCATCAGCTTACAGTCCTCCCCGCTGTGTAATACAGCTTCATCAGCCTACTCTCTTCCCCTCTGTTCAATACAAAATCATCACGCTACCGTCCTACCCTCTGTGTAATACAGAGTCATAAGCCTACCATCCTCTCCTCTGAGTAATACAACACTCATCAGCCTATAGACATCCCCTCTATGTAATGGAACACTCATCAGTCTAACGTCCTCCCCTGTGTGAAAAACAGCGTCATGACCCTACCGTCCTCCCGTCTGTGTAATACAGCCTCATCAGCCCATCATCCTCTCCACTGTGTAATACAACATCATCAGCCTACTCTCCTCCCCTCTGTTCAATACAATATCATCAGCCTACTGTCCTCTCCTCTGTGTAATACAACACTCATCAACCTGCATCCTCCCATCTGTGTATTACAACACTCATCAGTCTATCATTCACCCCTCTGTTTCACACAACACTCATCAGCCGAACTTCCTCCACTCTGTGTAATACAGCGGCATCAGCCATTCGTCCTCCCCGCTGTGTGATACCACACTCATCAGCCTACCATCCTCCCCTCTGTGTAATGCAACAATCATCAGTCTAATATCCTCCGCTCTGTATAATACAGTCATCAGCCTATCGTCCTCCCCCTGTGTAATAAAACGTCATCAGCCTACCGTCCCTTCCTCTGTGTAATACAGTGTCATCAGCCTACATTCCTCCCCTCTGTGTAATACAGCATCATTAGCCTATCGTCCTCCCCTCAGTGTAATACAACATCATCAGCCTACTCTCCTCCCCTCTGTTCAATACATCATCAGCCTATCGTCCTCCCCTCTGTGTAATACAGATTCATTTGCCTACCATCCTCCACTCTGTGTCCTGCAGCGTCATCAGCGTACCGTCCTCCCCTCTGTGTAATACAGCGTCATCAGCCCATCGTCCTCCCCTCTGTGCAATACAACGTCATCAGCTTAACGTCCTCCCCTCTGTGTAATACAGCGTCATCAACCTACCGTCCTCCCCTCTGTGTAAAACAGCGTCATCAGCCTACCGTCCTCCCCTCTGTGTAATACCAGCATCATCAGCCTACCACCCTCCCCTAGGTGTAATACACCATCATCAGCCTACCGTCCTCACCTCTGTGTAATACAACATCATCAGCCTATCATCCTCCCATCTGTGTAATACAGTGTCATCAGCCTATTGTCCTCACCTCTGTGTAATAAAATGTCATCAGCCTATCGTCCTCCCGTCTCGGTAATACAGTGTCATCAGCCTACCGTCCTCCCCTCTGTGCAATACAGTGTCATCAGCATATCGTCCTCCCCTCTGTGTAATACAACGTCATCAGCCTACTCTTATCCCCTCTGTGTAATACAGCATCATCAGCCTACCGTCCTCCCCTCTGTGTAATACAGCGTCATCAGACTACCGTCCACTCCTCTGTGTGATACAACGTCATCAGCCTATCGACCTCCCCTCTGTGTAATACAGCCTAATCAGCCATTCGTCCTCCCCTCTGTGTGATACCACACTCATCAGCCTACCATCCTCCCCTCTGTGTAATATACAGTCATCAGCCTATAGTCCTCCCACTGTGTAATACAACGTCATCAGCCAACCGTCCCTCCCTCTGTGTAATACAGTGGCATCAGCCTACAGTCCTCCCTGCTGTGTAATACAGCTTCATCAGTCTACTCTCTTCCCCTCTGTTCAATACAAAATCATCACGCTACCGTCCTACCCTCTGTGTAATACAGAGTCATAAGCCTACCATCCTCTCCTCTGTGTAATACAACGTCATCAGCCTACTCTGCTCCACTCTGTGTAATACAACGCTCATCTGCCTACCGTCCTTTCCTCTGTGTAATACAGCGTAATCAGCCTACCGTCCACCCCTCTGTGTAATACAGCCTTATCAGCCATTCGTCCTCCCCGCTGTGTAATACTAGCATCATCAGCCTACTGTCCCTCCCCTCTGTGTAATACAGCGGCATCAGCCTACCGTCCTCCCCTCTGTGTAATACAACACTCATCAACCTACGTCCTCCCATCTGTGTAATACAACACTCATCAGCCTATCATTCACCCCTCTGTTTCACACAACACTCATCAGCCGAACTTCCTCCACTCTGTGTAATACATTGTCATCAGCCTACGGTCCTCCCCTCTGTGTAATACACAGTCATCAGCCTATCGTCCTCCGCCTGTGTAATACAACGTCATCAGCCTACCGTCCCTCCCTCTGCGTAATACAGCGGCATCAGCCTACAGTCCTCACCGCTGTGTAATACAGCTTCATCAGCCTACCGTCCTCCCCTCTGTGCAATACAACACTCATCAACCTGCATCCTCCCATCTGTGTATTACAACACTCATCAGTCTATCATCCAACGCTCTGTTTCACACAATACTCATCAGCTGATCGTCCTCCACTCTGTGGAATACACTGCCATCAGCCTACCATCCTCCCCTCTGTGTAATACAGCGTCATCAGCCATTCGTCCTCCCCGCTGTGTGATACCACACTCATCAGCCTACCATCCTCCCCTCTGTGTAATGCAACAATCATCAGTCTAATATCCTCCGCTCTGTGTAATACAGTCATCAGCCTATCGTCCTCCCCCTGTGTAATAAAACGTCATCAGCCTACCGTCCCTTCCTCTGTGTAATACAGTGTCATCAGCCTACATTCCTCCCCTCTGTGTAATACAGCATCATTAGCCTATCGTCCTCCCCTCAGTGTAATACAACATCATCAGCCTACTCTCCTCCCCTCTGTTCAATACATCATCAGCCTACTGTCCTTTCCTCTGTGTAATACAGCATCATCAGCCTACACTCCTCCCCTACGTTCAATACAACATCATCAGCCTACTGTCCTCCCCTCTGTGTAATACAGCGTCATCAGCCTACCGTCCTCCCCTTTGTGTAATACAGCGGCATCAGCCTACCGTCCTCCCCTCTGTGTAATACAACACTCATCAACCTACATCCTCCCATCTGTGTAATACAATACTCATCAGCCTATCATCCACCCCTGTTTCACACAACACTCATCAGCCGATCTTCCTCCACTCTGTGTAATACATTGTCATCAGCGTACCGTCCTCCCCTCTGTGTAATACAGCGTCATCAGCCTATCGTCCTCCCCTCTGTGTAATACAGATTCATTTGCCTACCATCCTCCACTCTGTGTCCTGCAGCGTCATCAGCGTACCGTCCTCCCCTCTGTGTAATACAGCGTCATCAGCCCATCGTCCTCCCCTCTGTGCAATACAACGTCATCAGCTTAACGTCCTCCCCTCTGTGTAAAACAGCGTCATCAGCCTACCGTCCTCCCCTCTGTGTAATACCAGCATCATCAGCCTACCACCCTCCCCTAGGTGTAATACACCATCATCAGCCTACCGTCCTCACCTCTGTGTAATACAACATCATCAGCCTATCATCCTCCCATCTGTGTAATACAGTGTCATCAGCCTATTGTCCTCACCTCTGTGTAATAAAATGTCATCAGCCTATCGTCCTCCCGTCTCGGTAATACAGTGTCATCAGCCTACCGTCCTCCCCTCTGTGCAATACAGTGTCATCAGCATATCGTCCTCCCCTCTGTGTAATACAATGTCATCAGCCTACTCTTATCCCCTCTGTGTAATACAGCATCATCAGCCTACCGTCCTCCCCTCTGTGTAATACAGCGTCATCAGACTACCGTCCACTCCTCTGTGTGATACAACGTCATCAGCCTATCGACCTCCCCTCTGTGTAATACAGCCTAATCAGCCATTCGTCCTCCCCTCTGTGTGATACCACACTCATCAGCCTACCATCCTCCCCTCTGTGTAATATACAGTCATCAGCCTATAGTCCTCCCACTGTGTAATACAACGTCATCAGCCTACCGTCCCTCCCTCTGTGTAATACAGTGGCATCAGCTTACAGTCCTCCCCGCTGTGTAATACAGCTTCATCAGCCTACTCTCTTCCCCTCTGTTCAATACAAAATCATCACGCTACCGTCCTACCCTCTGTGTAATACAGAGTCATAAGCCTACCATCCTCTCCTCTGAGTAATACAACACTCATCAGCCTATAGACATCCCCTCTATGTAATGGAACACTCATCAGTCTAACGTCCTCCCCTGTGTGAAAAACAGCGTCATGACCCTACCGTCCTCCCGTCTGTGTAATACAGCCTCATCAGCCCATCATCCTCTCCACTGTGTAATACAACATCATCAGCCTACTCTCCTCCCCTCTGTTCAATACAATATCATCAGCCTACTGTCCTCTCCTCTGTGTAATACAACACTCATCAACCTGCATCCTCCCATCTGTGTATTACAACACTCATCAGTCTATCATCCAACGCTCTGTTTCACACAATACTCATCAGCCGATCGTCCTCCACTCTGTGGAATACACTGCCATCAGCCTACCATCCTCCCCTCTGTGTAATACAGCGTCATCAGCCATTCGTCCTCCCCGCTGTGTGATACCACACTCATCAGCCTACCATCCTCCCCTCTGTGTAATGCAACAATCATCAGTCTAATATCCTCCGCTCTGTGTAATACAGTCATCAGCCTATTGTCCTCCCCCTGTGTAATAAAACGTCATCAGCCTACCGTCCCTTCCTCTGTGTAATACAGTGTCATCAGCCTACATTCCTCCCCTCTGTGTAATACAGCATCATTAGCCTATCGTCCTCCCCTCAGTGTAATACAACATCATCAGCCTACACTCCTCCCCTACGTTCAATACAACATCATCAGCCTACTGTCCTCCCCTCTGTGTAATACAGCGTCATCAGCCTACCGTCCTCCCCTTTGTGTAATACAACACTCATCAACCTACATCCTCCCATCTGTGTAATACAATACTCATCAGCCTATCATCCACCCCTGTTTCACACAACACTCATCAGCCGATCTTCCTCCACTCTGTGTAATACATTGTCATCAGCGTACCGTCCTCCCCTCTGTGTAATACAGCGTCATCAGCCTATCGTCCTCCCCTCTGTGTAATACAGATTCATTTGCCTACCATCCTCCACTCTGTGTCCTGCAGCGTCATCAGCGTACCGTCCTCCCCTCTGTGTAATACAGCGTCATCAGCCCATCGTCCTCCCCTCTGTGCAATACAACGTCATCAGCTTAACGTCCTCCCCTCTGTGTAATACAGCGTCATCAACCTACCGTCCTCCCCTCTGTGTAAAACAGCGTCATCAGCCTACCGTCCTCCCCTCTGTGTAATACCAGCATCATCAGCCTATCATCCTCCCATCTGTGTAATACAGTGTCATCAGCCTATTGTCCTCACCTCTGTGTAATAAAATGTCATCAGCCTATCGTCCTCCCGTCTCGGTAATACAGTGTCATCAGCCTACCGTCCTCCCCTCTGTGCAATACAGTGTCATCAGCATATCATCCTCCCCTCTGTGTAATACAACGTCATCAGCCTACTCTTATCCCCTCTGTGTAATACAGCATCATCAGCCTACCGTCCTCCCCTCTGTGTAATACAGCGTCATCAGACTACCGTCCACCCCTCTGTGTGATACAACGTCATCAGCCTATCGACCTCCCCTCTGTGAAACACAGCGTCATGAGCCTACCATCCTCCCCTCTGTTCAATACAGCCTCATCAGCCCATCATCCTCTCCACTGTGTAATACAGCGTCATCAGCCTACCGTCCTCCCCTCTGTGTAATACAACGTCATCAGACTACCGTCCACCCCTCTGTGTGATACAACCTCATCATCCTATCGACCTCCCTTCTGTGTAATACAGCCTCATCAGCCCATCATTCTCCACTCTGTGTAATACAACGCTCATCTGCCTACCGTCCTTTCCTCTGTGTAATACAACGTCATCAGACTACCGTCCACCCCTCTCTGTGATACAACGTCATCAGCCTATCGTCCTCCCCTCTGTGTAATACAGCCTTATCAGCCATTCGTCCTCCCCTCTGTGTGATACCACACTCATCAGCCTACCATCCTCCCCTCTGTGTAATGCAACAATCATCAGCCTATTGTGCTCCCCTCTGTGTAATACACAGTCATCAGCCTATCGTCCTCCCCCTGTGTAATACAACGTCATCAGCCTACCGTCCCTCCCTCTGTGTAATACAGTGGCATCAGCCTACAGTCTTTCCCGCTGTGTAAAACAGCTTCATCATCCTACTCTCCTTCCCTCTATTCAATACAAAATCATCACGCTACCATCCTACCCTCTGTGTAATACAGAGTCATAAGCCTACCATCCTCCCCTCTGTGTAATACAGCTTCATTTGCCTACCATCCTCCACTCTGTGTCATGCAACGTCATCAGCCTAACGTCCTCCCCTCAGTGTAATACTACATCATCAGCCTACTGTCCCCCCCTCTGTGTAATACAGCGTCATCAGCCTACCGTCCTCCCCTCTGTGTAATACCAGCATCATCAGCCTACCACCCTCCCCAAGGTGTTATACATCATCATCATCCTACCGTCCTCACCTCTGCGTAATATAACGTCATCAGCCTATCATCCTCCCCTCTGTGCAATACAACATCATCAGCCTAACGTCCTCCCCTCTGTTTCATGCAGCATCATCAGCCCTTCGTCCTCCCCTCTGTGCAATACAACGTCATCAGCCTACCGTCCTCCCCTCTGTGTAAAACAGCGTCATCAGCCTACCATCCTCCCCTCTGTGTAATACCAGCATCATCAGCCTACCACCCTCCCCTAGGTGTAATACACCATCATCAGCCTACCGTCCTCACCTCTGTGTAATACAACATCATCAGCCTATCATCCTCCCATCTGTGTAATACAGAGTCATCAGCCTATTGTCCTCACCTCTGTGTAATAAAATGTCATCAGCCTATCGTCCTCCCCTCTCGGTAATACAGCGTCATCAGCGAACCGTCCTCCCCTCTGTGTAATACCAGCATCATCAGCCTACCACCCTCCCCTAGGTGTGATACAACGTCATCAGCCTATTGACCTCCCCTCTGTGTAATACAACGTCATCAGCCTACCGTCCCTCCCTCTGTGTAACACAGTGGCATCAGCCTACAGTCCTCCCCACTGTGTAATACAGCTTCATCAGTCTACTCTCCTCCCCTCTGTTCAATACAAAATCATCACGCTACCATCCTACCCTCTGTGTAATACAGAGTCATAAGCCTACCATCCTCTCCTCTGTGTAATACAACACTCATCAGCCTATAAACCTCCCCTCTAAGTAATGCAACACTCATCAGCCTATCGTCCTCCCCTCTGTGAAACACAGCGTCATGAGCCTACCATCCTCCCCTGTGTCTAATACAGCCTCATCAGCCCATCATCCTCTCCACTGTGTAATACAGCGTCATCAGCCTACCGTCCTCCCCTCTGTGTAATACAACGTCATCAGACTACCGTCCACCCCTCTCTGTGATACAACGTCATCAGCCTATCGTCCTCCCCTCTGTGTAATACAGCCTTATCAGCCATTCGTCCTCCCCTCTGTGTGATACCACACTCATCAGCCTACCATCCTCCCCTCTGTGTAATATACAGTCATCAGCCTATAGTCCTCCCACTGTGTAATACAGTGGCATCAGCCTACAGTCCTCCCCGCTGTGTAATACAGCTTCATCAGTCTACTCTCTTCCCCTCTGTTCAATACAAAATCATCACGCTACCATACTACCCTCTGTGTAATACAGAGTCATAAGCCTACCATCCTCTCCTCTGAGTAATACAACACTCATCAGCCTATAGACCTCCCCTCTATGTAATGCAACACTCATCAGCCTATCGTCCTCCCCTCTGTGTAATACAGCGTCATCAGCCATTCGTCCTCCCCTCTGTGTGATACCACACTCATCAGCCTACCATCCTCCCCTCTGTGTAATGCAACAATCATCAGCCTATTGTGCTCCCCTCTGTGTAATACACAGTCATCAGCCTATCGTCCTCCCCCTGTGTAATACAACGTCATCAGCCTACCGTCCCTCCCTCTGTGTAATACAGTGGCATCAGCCTACAGTCTTTCCCGCTGTGTAAAACAGCTTCATCATCCTACTCTCCTTCCCTCTATTCAATACAAAATCATCACGCTACCATCCTACCCTCTGTGTAATACAGAGTCATAAGCCTACCATCCTCCCCTCTGTGTAATACAGCTTCATTTGCCTACCATCCTCCACTCTGTGTCATGCAACGTCATCAGCCTAACGTCCTCCCCTCAGTGTAATACTACATCATCAGCCTACTGTCCCCCCCTCTGTGTAATACAGCGTCATCAGCCTACCGTCCTCCCCTCTGTGTAATACCAGCATCATCAGCCTACCACCCTCCCCAAGGTGTTATACATCATCATCATCCTACCGTCCTCACCTCTGCGTAATATAACGTCATCAGCCTATCATCCTCCCCTCTGTGCAATACAACATCATCAGCCTAACGTCCTCCCCTCTGTTTCATGCAGCATCATCAGCCCTTCGTCCTCCCCTCTGTGCAATACAACGTCATCAGCCTACCGTCCTCCCCTCTGTGTAAAACAGCGTCATCAGCCTACCATCCTCCCCTCTGTGTAATACCAGCATCATCAGCCTACCACCCTCCCCTAGGTGTAATACACCATCATCAGCCTACCGTCCTCACCTCTGTGTAATACAACATCATCAGCCTATCATCCTCCCATCTGTGTAATACAGAGTCATCAGCCTATTGTCCTCACCTCTGTGTAATAAAATGTCATCAGCCTATCGTCCTCCCCTCTCGGTAATACAGCGTCATCAGCGAACCGTCCTCCCCTCTGTGTAATACCAGCATCATCAGCCTACCACCCTCCCCTAGGTGTGATACAACGTCATCAGCCTATTGACCTCCCCTCTGTGTAATACAACGTCATCAGCCTACCGTCCCTCCCTCTGTGTAACACAGTGGCATCAGCCTACAGTCCTCCCCACTGTGTAATACAGCTTCATCAGTCTACTCTCCTCCCCTCTGTTCAATACAAAATCATCACGCTACCATCCTACCCTCTGTGTAATACAGAGTCATAAGCCTACCATCCTCTCCTCTGTGTAATACAACACTCATCAGCCTATAAACCTCCCCTCTAAGTAATGCAACACTCATCAGCCTATCGTCCTCCCCTCTGTGAAACACAGCGTCATGAGCCTACCATCCTCCCCTGTGTCTAATACAGCCTCATCAGCCCATCATCCTCTCCACTGTGTAATACAGCGTCATCAGCCTACCGTCCTCCCCTCTGTGTAATACAACGTCATCAGACTACCGTCCACCCCTCTCTGTGATACAACGTCATCAGCCTATCGTCCTCCCCTCTGTGTAATACAGCCTTATCAGCCATTCGTCCTCCCCTCTGTGTGATACCACACTCATCAGCCTACCATCCTCCCCTCTGTGTAATATACAGTCATCAGCCTATAGTCCTCCCACTGTGTAATACAGTGGCATCAGCCTACAGTCCTCCCCGCTGTGTAATACAGCTTCATCAGTCTACTCTCTTCCCCTCTGTTCAATACAAAATCATCACGCTACCATACTACCCTCTGTGTAATACAGAGTCATAAGCCTACCATCCTCTCCTCTGAGTAATACAACACTCATCAGCCTATAGACCTCCCCTCTATGTAATGCAACACTCATCAGCCTATCGTCCTCCCCTCTGTGTAATACAGCGTCATCAGCCTACCATCCTCCCCTCTGTGTAATGCAACAATCATCAGCCTATTGTCCTCCCCTCTGTGTAATACAACGTCATCAGCATATCGTCCCTCCCTCTGTGTAATACAGTGGCATCAACCTACAGTCTTTCCCGCTGTGTAAAACAGCTTCATCATCCTACTCTCCTTCCCTCTATTCAATACAAAATCATCACGCTACTGTCCTACACTCTGTGTAATACAGAGTCATAAGCCTACCATACTCCCCTCTGTGTAATACAGCTTCATTTGCCTACCATCCTCCACTCTGTGTCATGCAACGTCATCAGCCTAACGTCCTCCCCTCAATGTAATACTACATCATCAGCCTACCGTCCTCCCCTCTGTGTAATACAGCGTCATCAGCCTACCGTCCCCCCCTCTGTGTGATACCAGCATCATCAGCCTACCACCCTCTCCTAGGTGTTATACATCATCATCATCATCCTACCGTCCTCACCTCTGCGTAATATAACGTCATCAGCCTATCATCCTCCCCTCTGTGCAATACAACATCATCAGCCTAATGTCCTCCCCTCTGTTTCATGCAGCGTCATCAGCCCTTCGTCCTCCCATATGTGCAATACAACGTCATCAGCCTATTGTCCTCACCTCTGTGTAATACACAGTCATCAGCCTATCGTCCTCCGCCTGTGTAATACAACGTCATCAGCCTACCGTCCCTCCCTCTATGTAATACAGCGGCATCAGCCTACAGTCCTCCCCGCTGTGTAATACTAGCATCATCAGCCTACCACCCTCCCCTAGGTGTGATACAACGTCATCAGCCTATCGACCTCCCCTCTGTGTAATACATCGTCATCAGCCCATCGTTCTCCCCTCTGTGTAATACAGCGTCATCTGCCTACCGTCCTTTCCTCTGTGTAATACAGTGCATCAGCCTACCGTCCACTCCTCTGTGTGATACAACGTCATCAGCCTATAGTCCTCCCCTCTGTGTAATACAACGTCATCAGCCTACACTAGTCCCCTCTGTTCAATACAACATCATCAGCGTACTGTCCTCCCCTCTGTGTAATACAGCGGCATCAGCCTACCGTCCTCCCCTCTGTGTAATACAACACTCATCAACCTACGTCCTCCCATCTGTGTAATACAACACTCATCAGCCTATCATTCACCCCTCTGTTTCACACAACACTCATCAGCCGATCTTCTTCCACTCTGTGTAATACATTGTCATCAGCCTACGGTCCTCCCCTCTGTGTAATACACAGTCATCAGCCTATCGTCCTCCGCCTGTGTAATACAACGTCATCAGCCTACCGTCCCTCCCTCTGTGTAATACAGCTTCATCAGCCTACAGTCCTCCCCGCTGTGTAATACAGCTTCATCAGTCTACTCTCTTCCCCTCTGTTCAATACAAAATCATCACGCTACCGTCCTACCCTCTGTGTAATACAGCGTCATCAGCCTACCATCCTCTCCTCTGTGTAATACCAGCATCATCAGCCTACCACCCTCCCCTAGGTGTAATACACCATCATCAGCCTTCCGTCCTCACCTCTGTGTAATACAACATCATCAGCCTATCATCCTCCCATCTGGGTAATACAGTGTCATCAGCCTATTGTCCTCACCTCTGTGTAATAAAATGTCATCAGCACATCGTCCTCCCCTCTGTGTAATACAACGTCATCAGCCTACTCTTATCCCCTCTGTGTAATACAGCATCATCAGCCTACCGTGCTCCCCTCTGTGTAATACAGCGTCATCAGACTACCGTCCACTCCTCTGTGTGATACAACGTCATCAGCCTATCGACCTCCCCTCTGTGTAATACAGCCTAATCAGCCATTCGTCCTCCCCTCTGTGTGATACCACACTCATCAGCCTACCATCCTCCCCTCTGTGTAATATACAGTCATCAGCCTATAGTCCTCCCACTGTGTAATACAACGTCATCAGCCAACCGTCCCTCCCTCTGTGTAATACAGTGGCATCAGCCTACAGTCCTCCCCGCTGTGTAATACAGCTTCATCAGCCTACTCTCTTCCCCTCTGTTCAATACAAAATCATCACGCTACCGTCCTACCCTCTGTGTAATACAGAGTCATAAGCCTACCATCCTCTCCTCTGAGTAATACAACACTCATCAGCCTATAGACATCCCCTCTATGTAATGCAACACTCATCAGCCTATCGTCCTCCCCTGTGTGAAAAACAGCGTCATGAGCCTACGTCCTCCCCTCTGTGTAATACAGCCTCATCAGCCCATCATCCTCTCCACTGTGTAATACAACGTCATCAGCCTACACTCCTCCCCTCTGTTCAATAGCAACATCATCAGCGTACTGTCCTCCCCTCTGTGTAATACAGTTGTCATCAGCCTACGGTCCTCCCCTCTGTGTAATACACAGTCATCAGCCTATCGTCCTCCGCCTGTGTAAAAACAACGTCATCAGCCTACCGTCCCTCCCTCTTGTGTAATACAGCTTCATCAGTCTACTCTCTTCCCCTCTGTTCAATACAAAATCATCACGCTACCGTCCTACCCTCTGTGTAATACAGAGTCATAAGCCTACCATCCTCTCCTCTGTGTAATACAACACTCATCAGCCTATCGTCCTCCCGTCTCGGTAATACAGTGTCATCAGCCTACCGTCCTCCCCTCTGTGCAATACAGTGTCATCAGCACATCGTCCTCCCCTCTGTGTAATACAACGTCATCAGCCTACTCTTATCCCCTCTGTGTAATACAGCATCATCAGCCTACCGTGCTCCCCTCTGTGTAATACAGCGTCATCAGACTACCGTCCACTCCTCTGTGTGATACGTCATCAGCCTATCGACCTCCCCTCTGTGTAATACAGCCTCATCAGCCCATCATCCTCTCCACTGTGTAATACAACATCATCAGCCTACTCTCCTCCCCTCTGTTCAATACAATATCATCAGCCTACTGTCCTCTCCTCTGTGTAATACAGCGTCATCAGCCTACCGTCCTCCCCTCTGTGCAATAAAACACTCATCAACCTACGTCCTCCCCTCTGTGTAATACAGATTCATTTGCCTACCATCCTCCACTCTGTGTCCTGCAGCGTCATCAGCCTAACGTCCTCCCCTCAGTGTAATACAGCGTCATCAGCCTACCGTCCTCCCCTCTGTGTAATACCAGCATCATCAGCCTACCACCCTCCCCTAGGTGTAATACACCATCATCAGCCTACCGTCCTCACCTCTGGGTAATACAACAATCATCAGCCTATCGTTCTCCCCTCTGTGTAATACAGCGTCATCTGCCTACCGTCCTTTCCACTGTGTAATGCAGTCTCATCAGCATACCGTCCTCCCTTCTGTGTAATACAGCACATCAGCCTACCGTCCACTCCTCTGTGTGATACAACATCATCAGCCTATAGTCCTCCCCTCAGTGTAATACAATGTCATCAGACTACAATCCTCCCTTCTCTTCAATACAACATCATCAGCCTACTGTCCTCCCCTCAGTGTAATACAGTGTCATCAGCCTACCGTCCTCCCCTTTGTGTAATACAGCGGCATCAGCCTACCGTCCTCCCCTCTGTGTAATACAACACTCATCAACTTACGTCCTCCCATCTGTGTAATACAACACTCATCAGCCTATCATTCACTCCTCTGTTTCACACAACACTCATCAGCCGATCTTCCTCCACTCTGTGGAATACATTGTCATCAGCCTACGGTTCTCCCCTCTGTGTAATACAACACTCTTCAGCCTATAGACCTCCCCTCTATGTAATGCAACACTCATCAGCCTATCGTCCTCCCCTGTGTGAAAAACAGCGTCATGAGCCTACCGTCCTCCCCTCTGTGTAATACAGCCTCATCAGCCCATCATCCTCTCCACTGTGTAATACAACGTCATCAGCCTACCGTCCTTCCCTCTGTGTAATACAGTGCCATCAGCCTACACTCCTCCCCTCTGTGTAATACGGCATCATCAGCCTATCGTCTTCCCCTCTGTGTAATACAACGTCATCAGCCTACTCTCCTGCCCTCTGTTCAATACAACATCATCAGCCTACTGTCCTCTCCTCTGTGTAATACAGCATCATCAACCTACGTCCTCCCAGCTGTGTAATACAACACTCATCAGCCTATCATCCACCCCTCTATTTCACACAATACTCATCAGCCGATCGTCCTCCACTCTGTGTGATACACTGTCATCAGCCTACCGTCCTCCCCTCTGTGTAATACAGCGTCATCAGCCTACCGTCCACCCCTCTGTGTGATACATAGTCATCAGCCTATCGTCTTCCCCCTCTGTGTAATGCAGGCTCATCAGCCCATCATCCTCTCCACTCTGCAATGCAACGTCATCAGCCTAACATCTTCCCTCTGTGTAATACAGCTCATCAGCCATTCATTCTCCCCTCTGTGTAATACAGCCTCATCAGCCCAGTCATCCTCTCCACTGTGTAATACAACGTCATCAGCCTACCGTCGCTCCCTCTGTGTAATACAGTGTCATCAACCTACACTCCTCCCTCTGTGTAATACGGCATTATCAGCCTATCGTCTTCCTCTCTGTGTAATACAACGTCATCAGCCTACTCTCCTGCCCTCTGTTCAATACTACATCATCAGCCTACTGTCCTTTCCTCTGTGTAATACAGCGTCATCAGCCTACCTACCTCCCCTCAGTGTAATACTGTGTCATCAGCCTACCGTCCTCCACTCTGTGTAATACACAGTCATCAGCGTATCGTCATCAGCCTATCGTCCTCCCCCCGTGTAATACAACGTCATCAGCCTACCGTCCCCTCCCTCTGTGTAAAACAGCGTCATCAGCCTACCGTCCTCCCCTCTGTGTAATACCAGCATCACCAGCCTACCAGCCTCCCCTAGGTGTAATACACATCATCAGCCTATCGTACCTCACCTCTGTGTAATACAACATCATCAGCCTATCATCCTCCCATCTGTGTAATACAGTGTCATCAGCCTATTGTCCTCACCTCTGTGTAATAAAATGTCATCAGCCTACCGTCCTCACCTCTGTGTAATACAGCGTCATCAGCATATCATCCTCCCTCTGTGTAATACAACGTCATCAGCCTACTCTTATCCCCTCTGTGTAATACAACACTCACCAGCCTATCGCCCTCCCCTCTGTGTAATACAGCGTCATCAACCTATCATCCTCCCCTCTGTGATACTACAGCATCATCAGCCCATCGGCCTCCCCTCTGTGCAATACAACATCATCAGCCTACTGTCCTCCCCTCTGTGTAATACAGCGTCATAAACCTACCGTCCACCCCTTTGTGTGATACAATGTCATCAGCCTATCGACTCCCCTCTGTGTAATACAGCCTCATCAGCCCATCATTCTTCCCTCTGTTCAATACAACATCATCAGCCTACTGTCCTTTCCTCTGTGTAATACAGCGTCATCAGCCTACCTTCCTCCCCTCAGTGTAATACTGTGTCATCAGCCTACCGTCCTCCACTCTGTGTAATACACAGTCATCAGTCTATCGTCCTCCCCCCGTGTAATACAACGTCATCAGCCTACCGTCCCTCCCTCTGTGTAAAACAGCGTCATCAGCCTACCGTCCTCCCCTCTGTGTAATACCAGCATCACCAGCCTACAGCCTCTCCAAGGTGTAATACACCATCATCAGCCTACCGTCCTCACCTCTGTGTAATACAACATCATCAGCCTATCATCCTCCCATCTGTGTAATACAGCGTCATCTGCGACCGTCCGTTCCTCTGTGTGATACAACGTCATCAGCCTATAGTCCTCCCCTCAGTGTAATACAATGTCTCATCAGCCCTACACTCCTCCACTCTCTTCAATACAACATCATCAGCCTACTGTCCTCCCCTCTCTGTAATACAGCGTCATCAGCCTACCGTCCTCCCCTTTGTGTAATACAGCGTCATAAACCTACCGTCCTCCCCTCTGTGTAATACAGCGTCATCTGACTACCGTCCACCCCTCTGTGTGATACAATGTCATCAGCCTATCGACTCCCCTCTGTGTAATACAGCCTCATCAGCCCATCATTCTTCCTCTGTGTAATACAGCGTCATCAGCCTGCCATCCTCCCAGCTTTGTAACACAGCGTCATCAGCCCATCGTCCTCCCTCTGTGCAATACAGAGTCATCAGCCTACTGTCCTGCCCTCTGTGTAAAACAGCGTCATCAGCCTACCGTCCTCCACTCTGTGTAAATACCAGCATCACCAGCCTCCCCACCCTCCCCTAGTGTAATACACGATCATCAGCCTACCGTCCTCACCTCTGGGTAATACAACATCATCAGCCTATCATCCTCCCATCTGTGTAATAAAATGTCATCAGCCTATCATCCTCCCCTCTGTGTAATACAGCCATCATCAGCCTACTGACCTCCCCTCTGTGTAATACAGAGTCATCAGACTACCATCCACGCCTCTGTGTAATACAGCCTCATCAGACTACCACTCGCCCCCTCTGTGATACAACATCATCAGACTACCATCCACCCCTCTGTGTGATACAATGTCATCAGCCTATCGACCTCCCCTCTGTGTAATACAACGTCATCAGCCTACTCTACTCCACTCTGTGTAATACAACAATCATCAGCCTATCGTTCTCCCCTCTGTGTAATACAGCGTCATCTGCCTACCGTCCCTTCCTCTGTGTGATACAACGTCATCAGCCTATAGTCCTCCCCTCAGTGTAATACAATGTCATCAGCCTACACTCCTCCCCTCTCTTCAATACAACATCATCAGCCTACTGTCCACCCCATCAGTAATACAGCGTCATCAGCCTACCGTCCTCCCCTTTGTGTAATTACAGCGGCATCAGACTATCGTCCACCCCTCTGTGTGATACAATGTCATCAGCCTATCGTCCTCCCCTCTGTGTAATACCCTGTCATCAGCCTATCATCCTTCCTTCCTCTGTGTAATACAGTGTCATCAGCATATCGTCCTCCCCTCTGTGTAATACAACGTCATCAGCCTACCGTCCCTCCCTCTGTGTAATACAGTGGCATCAGCCTACAGTCCTCCCCTATGTGTAATGCAACAATCATCAGCCTACTGTCCTTTCCTCTGTGTAATACAGCGTCATCAGCCTACCTTCCTCCCCTCAGTGTAATACTGTGTCATCAGCCTACCGGCCTCCACTCTGGTGTAATACAACACTCATCAGCCTGCGTCCTCCCATCTGTGTAATACAATACTCATCAGCGTATCATCCACCCCTCTCGGTTCACACAATACTCATCAGCCGATCGTCCTCCACTCTGTGTAATACACTGTCATCAGCCTACCGTCCTCCCTGTGTAATACAGCATCATCAGCTACCGTCCACCCCTCTGTGTGATACAATGTCATCAGCCTATCGTCCTCCCCTCTGTGTAATACCCTGTCATCAGCCTATCATCCTTCCCTCTGTGTAATACAGTGTCATCAGCATATCGTCCTCCCGTCTGTGTAATACAACGTCATCAGCCTACTCTTATCCCCTCTGTGTAATACAACACTCATCAGCCTATCGTCCTCCCCTCTGTGTAATACAACACTCATCAACCTACATCTCCATCTGTGTTAATATACTCATCAGCCTATCATCCACCCCTGTTTCACACAACACTCATCAGCCGATCTTCCTCCACTCTGTGTAATACATTGTCATCAGCGTACCGTCCTCCCCTCTGTGTAATACAGCGTCATCAGCCTATCGTCCTCCCCTCTGTGTAATACAGATTCATTTGCCTACCATCCTCCACTCTGTGTCCTGCAGCGTCATCAGCCTAACGTCCTCCCCTCAGTGTAATACAGCATCATCAGCCTACTGTCCTCCCCTCAGTGTAATACAGCATCATCAGCCTACTGTCCTCCACTCTGTGTAATACAGCATCATTAGCCTATCGTCCTCCCCTCTGTGTAATACAACGTCATAAGCCTACTCTCCTCCCCTCTGTTCAATACAACATCATCAGCCTACTGTCCTTTCCTGTGTAATACAGCGTCATCAGCCTACTATCCTCCCCTCAGTGTAACACTGTGTCATCAGCCTACCGTCCTCCCCTCTGTGTAATACAACACTCATCAACCTACGTCCTCCCATCTGTGTAATACAACACTCATCAGCCTATCATTCACCCCTCTGTTTCACACAACACTCATCAGCCGATCTTCCTACACTCTGTGTAATACATTGTCATCAGCCTACGGTCCTCCCCTCTGTGTAATACACAGTCATCAGCCTATCGTCCTCCCCCTCTGTAATACAACGTCATCAGCCTACCGTCCCTCCCTCTGTGTAATACAGTGGCATCAGCCTACAGTCCTCCCCGCTGTGTAATACAGCTTCATCAGCCTACTCTCTTCCCCTCTGTTCAATACAAAATCATCACGCTACTGTCCTACTCTCTGTGTAATACAGAGTCATAAGCCTACCATCCTCTCCTCTGTGTAATACAACACTCTTCAGCCTATAGACCTCCCCTCTATGTAATGCAACACTCATCAGCCTATCGTCCTCCCCTGTGTGAAAAACAGCGTCATGAGCCTACCGTCCTCCCCTCTGTGTAATACAGCCTCATCAGCCCATCATCCTCTCCACTGTGTAATACAACGTCATCAGCCTACCGTCCTTCCCTCTGTGTAATACAGTGCCATCAGCCTACACTCCTCCCCTCTGTGTAATACGGCATCATGAGCCTATCGTCTTCCCTCTGTGTAATACAACGTCATCAGCCTACTCTCCTGCCCTCTGTTCAATACAACATCATCAGCCTACTGTCCTCTCCTCTGTGTAATACAGCGTCATCAACCTACGTCCTCCCATCTGTGTAATACAACACTCATCAGCCTATCATCCTCCCTTCTGTGTAATACAGCGTCATCAGCCTCTCATCCTTCCCTCTGTGTAGTACAGTTTCATCAGCCTACCGTCCTCCCCTCTCTGTAATACAGCGTCATCAGCCTATCGTCCTCCCCTCTGTGTAATACAGCATCATCCGTCTTCCTTCCTCCCCTCTGTGTAATACATCGTCATCAGCCTATTGTCCTCCCCTCTGTGTAATGCAACACTCATCAGCCTACCATCCTCCGCTCTACATAATACAACACTCATCAGTCTACTGTCCTCCACTCTGTGTAATACAAAAATCATCAGCCTATCATCCTCCCCTCTGTGTAATACAACACTTATCATCCAACCGTCCTCCCCTCTGTGTAACGCAGCGTCATCAGCCTACTGTCCACCCTCTGTGTAATACAGCGTCATCAGACTACCATCCACGCCTCTGTGTGATACAACGTCATCAGCCTATCGACCTCCTCTCTGTGTAATACAGCGTCATCACCCTACCGTCCTCCCCTCTGTGTAATACAGCATCATCAGACTACCACTCGCCCCTCTGTGTGATACAACGTCATCAGACTACCATCCACCCCTCTGTGTGATACAATGTCATCAGCCTATCGACCTCCCCTCTGTGTAATACAACGTCATCAGCCTACTCTACTCCACTCTGTGTAATACAACAATCATCAGCCTATCGTTCTCCCCTCTGTGTAATACAGCGTCATCTGCCTACCGTCCTTTCCTCTGTGTGATACAACATCATCAGCCTATAGTCCTCCCCTCAGTGTAATACAATGTCATCAGCCTACACTCCTCCCCTCTCTTCAATGCAACATCATCAGCCTACTGTCCTCCCCTCTGTGTAATACAGCGTCATCAGCCTACCATCCTCCCCTTTGTGTAATACAGCGGCATCAGTCTACCGTTCTCCCCTCTGTGTAATACAACACCCATCAGCCTATCATTCATCCCTACGTTTCACACAACACTCATCAGCTGATCTTCCTCCACTCTGTGTAATACATTGTGACCAGCCTATGGTCCTCTACTCTGTGTAATACACAGTCATCAGCCTATCGTCCTCCCCCCGTGTAATACAACGTCATCAGCCTACCGTCCCTCCCTCTGTGTAAAACAGCATCATCATCCTACCGTCCTCCCCTCTGTGTAATACCACCATCACCAGCCTACCAGCCTCCCCTAGGTATAATACACCATCATCAGCCTACCGTCCTCACCTCTGTGTAATACAACATCATCAGCCTATCATCCTCCCATCTGTATAATACAGTGTCATCAGCCTATTGTCCTCACCTCTGTGTAATAAAATGTCATCAGCCTATTGTCCTGCCCTCTCATTAATACAGTGTCATCAGCCTACCGTCCTCCCTTCTGTGTAATACAGTGTCATCAGCATATCGTCCTCCCCTCTGTGTAATACAACGTCATCAGCCTACTCTTATCCCCTCTGTGTAATACAACACTCATCAGCCTATCGTCCTCCCCTCTGTGTAATACAACACTCATCAACCTACATCCTCCCATCTGTGTAATACAATACTCATCAGCCTATCATCCACCCCTGTTTCACACAACACTCATCAGCCGATCTTCCTCCACTCTGTGTAATACATTGTCATCAGCGTACCGTCCTCCCCTCTGTGTAATACAGCGTCATCAGCCTATCGTCCTCCCCTCTGCGTAATACAGATTCATTTGCCTACCATCCTCCACTCTATGTCCTGCAGCGTCATCTGCCTAACGTCCTCCCCTCAGTGTAATACAGCATCATCAGTCTACCGTACTCCCGTCTGTGTAATACAGCGTCATCAGCCTACCGTCTTCCCCTCTGTGTAATACCAGCATCATCAGCCTACCACCCTCCCCTCTGTGTAATACAGCGTCATCCAAATACCGTCCTCCCCTCTGTGTAATACAGCATCATCAGACTACCACTCGCCCCTCTCTGTGATACAACGCCATCAGACTGCCATCCACCCCTCTGTGTGATACAACGTCATCAGCCTATCGACCTCCCCTCTGTGTAATACAATGTCATCAGCCTAATCTACTCCACTCTGTGTAATACAACAACCATCAGCCTATCGTTCTCTCTGTGTAATACAGCGTCATCTGCCTACCGTCATTTCCTCTGTGTGATACAACATCATCAGCCTATAGTCCTCCCTCAGTGTAATACAATGTCATCAGCCTACACTCCTCCCCTCTCTTCAATGCAACATCATCAGCCTACTGTCCTCCCCTCTGTGTAATACAGCGTCATCAGCCTACCGTCCTCCCCTTTGTGTAATACAGTGGCATAGGTCTACCGTTCTCCCCTCTGTGTAATACAACACTCTTCAGCCTATCATTCACCCCTCCGTTTCACACAACACTCATCAGCTGATCTTCCTCCACTCTGTGTAATACATTGTCATCAGCCTATGGTCCTCTCCTCTGTGTAATACACAGTCATCAGCCTATCGTCCTCCCCCCGTGTGTTACAACGTCATCAGCCTACCGTCCCTCCCTCTGTGTAAAACAGCATCATCATCCTACCGTCCTCCCCTCTGTGTAATACCAGCATCACCAGCCTACCAGCCTCCCCTAGGTGTAATACACCATCATCAGCCTACCGTCCTCACCTCTGTGTAATACAACATCATCAGCCTATCATCCTCCCATCTGTATAATACAGTGTCATCAGCCTATTGTCCTCACCTCTGTGTAATAAAATGTCATCAGCCTATTGTCCTCCCCTCTCGTTAATACAGTGTCATCAGCCTACCGTCCTCCCCTCTGTGTAATACAGTGTCATCAGCATATCATCCTCCCCTCTGTGTAATACAGCGCATCAGCCTATCGTCCTCCCCTCTGTGTAATACAACACTCATCAACCTACATCCTCCCATCTGTGTAATACAATACTCATCAGCCTATCATCCACCCCTGTTTCACACAACACTCATCAGCCGATCTTCCTCCACTCTGTGTAATACATTGTCATCAGCGTACCGTCCTCCCCTCTGTGTAATACAGCGTCATCAGCCTAACGTCCTCCCCTCTGTGTAATACAGATTCATTTGCCTACCATCCTCCACTCTGTGTCCTGCAGCGTCATCAGCCTAACGTCCTCCCCTCAGTGTAATACAGCATCATCAGTCTACCGTACTCCCTTCTGTGTAATACAGCGTCATCAGCCTACCGTCCTCCCTCTGTGTAATACCAGCATCATCAGCCTACCACCCTCCCCTCTGTGTAATACAGCGTCATCCAACTACCGTCCTCCCCTCTGTGTAATACAGCATCATCAGACTACCACTCGCCCCTCTGTGTAATACAGCGTCATCTGCCTACCGTCCTTTCCTCTGTGTGATACAACATCATCAGCCTATAGTCCTCCCCTCAGTGTAATACAATGTCATCAGCCTACACTCCTCCCCTCTCTTCAATGCAACATCATCAGCCTACTGACCTCCCCTCTGTGTAATACAGCATCATCAGCCTACCGTCCTCCCCTTTGTGTAATACAGCGGCATCAGTCTACCGCCCTCCCCTCTGTGTAATACAACACTCATCAACCTACGTCCTCCCATCTGTGTAATACAACACTCATCAGCCTATCATTCACCCCTCTGTTTCACACAACACTCATCAGCCGATCTTCCTCCACTCTATGTAATACATTATCATCAGCCTATGGTCCTCCCCTCTGTGTAATACAACGTCATCAGCCTACCGTCCCTCCCTCTGTGTAAAACAGCGTCATCAGCCTACCGTCCTCCCCTCTGTGTAATACCAGCATCATCAGCCTACCACCCTCCCCTCTGTGTAATACAGCGTCATCCAACTACCGTCCTCCCCTCTGTGTAATACAGCATCATCAGACTACCACTCGCCCCTCTGTGTGATACAACGTCATCAGACTACCATCCACCCCTCTCTGTGATACAACGTCATCAGACTACCATCCACCCCTCTGTGTAATACAGCGTCATCTGCCTACCGTCCTTTCCTCTGTGTGATACAACGTCATCAGCCTATAGTCCTCCCCTCAGTGTAATACAATGTCATCAGCCTACACTCCTCCCCTCTCTTCAATACAACATCATCAGCCTACTCTCCTCCCCTCTGTTCAATACAACATCATCAGCCTACTGTCCTCCCCTCTGTGTAATACAGCGTCATCAGCCTACCGTCCTCCCCTTTGTGTAATACAGCGGCATCAGCCTACCATCCTCCCCTCTGTGTAATACAACACTCATCAACCTACGTCCTCCCATCTGTGTAATACAACACGCATCAGCCTATCATCCACCCCTCTGTTTCACACGATACTCATCAGCCGATCGTCCTCCACTCTGTGTAATACACTGTCATCAGCCCATCGTTCTCCCCTCTGTGCAATACAACGTCATCAGCCCATCATTCTCCCCTCTGTGTAATACAGCGTCATCTGCCTACCGTCCTTTCCTCTGTGTGATACAACATCATCAGCCTATAGTCCTCCCCTCAGTGTAATACAATGTCATCAGCCTACACTCCTCCCCTCTCTTCAATGCAACATCATCAGCCTACTGTCCTCCCCTCTGTGTAATACAGCGTCATCAGCCTACCGTCCTCCCCTTTGTGTAATACAGTGGCATAGGTCTACCGTTCTCCCCTCTGTGTAATACAACACTCTTCAGCCTATCATTCACCCCTCCGTTTCACACAACACTCATCAGCTGATCTTCCTCCACTCTGTGTAATACATTGTCATCAGCCTATGGTCCTCTCCTCTGTGTAATACACAGTCATCAGCCTATCGTCCTCCCCCCGTGTGTTACAACGTCATCAGCCTACCGTCCCTCCCTCTGTGTAAAACAGCATCATCATCCTACCGTCCTCCCCTCTGTGTAATACCAGCATCACCAGCCTACCAGCCTCCCCTAGGTGTAATACACCATCATCAGCCTACCGTCCTCACCTCTGTGTAATACAACATCATCAGCCTATCATCCTCCCATCTGTATAATACAGTGTCATCAGCCTATTGTCCTCACCTCTGTGTAATAAAATGTCATCAGCCTATTGTCCTCCCCTCTCGTTAATACAGTGTCATCAGCCTACCGTCCTCCCCTCTGTGTAATACAGTGTCATCAGCATATCATCCTCCCCTCTGTGTAATACAGCGCATCAGCCTATCGTCCTCCCCTCTGTGTAATACAACACTCATCAACCTACATCCTCCCATCTGTGTAATACAATACTCATCAGCCTATCATCCACCCCTGTTTCACACAACACTCATCAGCCGATCTTCCTCCACTCTGTGTAATACATTGTCATCAGCGTACCGTCCTCCCCTCTGTGTAATACAGCGTCATCAGCCTAACGTCCTCCCCTCTGTGTAATACAGATTCATTTGCCTACCATCCTCCACTCTGTGTCCTGCAGCGTCATCAGCCTAACGTCCTCCCCTCAGTGTAATACAGCATCATCAGTCTACCGTACTCCCTTCTGTGTAATACAGCGTCATCAGCCTACCGTCCTCCCCTCTGTGTAATACCAGCATCATCAGCCTACCACCCTCCCCTCTGTGTAATACAGCGTCATCCAACTACCGTCCTCCCCTCTGTGTAATACAGCATCATCAGACTACCACTCGCCCCTCTGTGTAATACAGCGTCATCTGCCTACCGTCCTTTCCTCTGTGTGATACAACGTCATCAGCCTATACTCCTCCCCTCAGTGTAATACAATGTCATCAGCCTACACTCCTCCCCTCTCTTCAATACAACATCATCAGCCTACTCTCCTCCCCTCTGTTCAATACATCATCAGCCTACTGTCCTTTCCTCTGTGTAATACAGCATCATCAGCCTACACTGCTCCCCTACGTTCAATACAACATCATCACTCATCAGTCTACTGTCCTCCCCTCTGTGTAATACAAAAATCATCAGCCTATCATCCTTCCCTCTGTGTAATACAACACTTATCATCCAACCGTCCTCCCCTCTGTGTAACACACTGTCATCAGCCTATAGTCCACCCCCAGTGTAATACAGTGTCATCAGCCTACCGTCCTCCCCTCTGTGTAACACAGCGTCATCAGCCTACCGTCCTCCCCTCTGTGTAATACAGCGTCATCAGACTACCATCCACGCCTCTGTTTGATACAACGTCATCAGCCTATCGACCTCCCCTCTGTGTAATACAATGTCATCAGCCTAATCTACTCCACTCTGTGTAATACAACAATCATCAGCCTATCGTTCTCCCCTCTGTGTAATACAGCGTCATCTGCCTACCGTCCTTTCCTCTGTGTGATACAACATCATCAGCCTATAGTCCTCCCCTCAGTGTAATACAATGTCATCAGCCTACACTCCTCCCCTCTCTTCAATGCAACATCATCAGCCTACTGACCTCCCCTCTGTGTAATACAGCATCATCAGCCTACCGTCCTCCCCTTTGTGTAATACAGCGGCATCAGTCTACCGCCCTCCCCTCTGTGTAATACAACACTCATCAACCTACGTCCTCCCATCTGTGTAATACAACACTCATCAGCCTATCATTCACCCCTCTGTTTCACACAACACTCATCAGCCGATCTTCCTCCACTCTATGTAATACATTATCATCAGCCTATGGTCCTCCCCTCTGTGTAATACAACGTCATCAGCCTACCGTCCCTCCCTCTGTGTAAAACAGCGTCATCAGCCTACCGTCCTCCCCTCTGTGTAATACCAGCATCATCAGCCTACCACCCTCCCCTCTGTGTAATACAGCGTCATCCAACTACCGTCCTCCCCTCTGTGTAATACAGCATCATCAGACTACCACTCGCCCCTCTGTGTGATACAACGTCATCAGACTACCATCCACCCCTCTGTGTGATACAACGTCATCAGACTACCATCCACCCCTCTGTGTAATACAGCGTCATCTGCCTACCGTCCTTTCCTCTGTGTGATACAACGTCATCAGCCTATAGTCCTCCCCTCCGTGTAATACAATGTCATCAGCCTACACTCCTCCCCTCTCTTCAATACAACATCATCAGCCTACTCTCCTCCCCTCTGTTCAATACAACATCATCAGCCTACTGTCCTCCCCTCTGTGTAATACAGCGTCATCAGCCTACCGTCCTCCCCTTTGTGTAATACAGCGGCATCAGCCTACCATCCTCCCCTCTGTGTAATACAACACTCATCAACCTACGTCCTCCCATCTGTGTAATACAACACGCATCAGCCTATCATCCACCCCTCTGTTTCACACAATACTCATCAGCCGATCGTCCTCCACTCTGTGTAATACACTGTCATCAGCCCATCGTTCTCCCCTCTGTGCAATACAACGTCATCAGCCCATCATTCTCCCCTCTGTGTAATACAGCGTCATCTGCCTACCGTCCTTTCCTCTGTGTGATACAACATCATCAGCCTATAGTCCTCCCCTCAGTGTAATACAATGTCATCAGCCTACACTCCTCCCCTCTCTTCAATACAACATCATCAGCCTACTCTCCTCCCCTCTGTTCAATACATCATCAGCCTACTGTCCTTTCCTCTGTGTAATACAGCATCATCAGCCTACACTGCTCCCCTACGTTCAATACAACATCATCACTCATCAGTCTACTGTCCTCCCCTCTGTGTAATACAAAAATCATCAGCCTATCATCCTTCCCTCTGTGTAATACAACACTTATCATCCAACCGTCCTCCCCTCTGTGTAACACACTGTCATCAGCCTATAGTCCACCCCCAGTGTAATACAGTGTCATCAGCCTACCGTCCTCCCCTCTGTGTAACACAGCGTCATCAGCCTACCGTCCTCCCCTCTGTGTAATACAGCGTCATCAGACTACCATCCACGCCTCTGTTTGATACAACGTCATCAGCCTATCGACCTCCCCTCTGTGTAATACAATGTCATCAGCCTAATCTACTCCACTCTGTGTAATACAACAATCATCAGCCTATCGTTCTCCCCTCTGTGTAATACAGCGTCATCTGCCTACCGTCCTTTCCTCTGTGTGATACAACATCATCAGCCTATAGTCCTCCCCTCAGTGTAATACAATGTCATCAGCCTACACTCCTCCCCTCTCTTCAATGCAACATCATCAGCCTACTGACCTCCCCTCTGTGTAATACAGCATCATCAGCCTACCGTCCTCCCCTTTGTGTAATACAGCGGCATCAGTCTACCGTCCTCCCCTCTGTGTAATACAACACTCATCAACCTACGTCCTCCCATCTGTGTAATACAACACTCATCAGCCTATCATTCACCCCTCTGTTTCACACAACACTCATCAGCCGATCTTCCTCCACTCTATGTAATACATTATCATCAGCCTATGGTCCTCCCCTCTGTGTAATACAACGTCATCAGCCTACCGTCCCTCCCTCTGTGTAAAACAGCGTCATCAGCCTACCGTCCTCCCCTCTGTGTAATACCAGCATCATCAGCCTACCACCCTCCCCTCTGTGTAATACAGCGTCATCCAACTACCGTCCTCCCCTCTGTGTAATACAGCATCATCAGACTACCACTCGCCCCTCTGTGTGATACAACGTCATCAGACTACCATCCACCCCTCTGTGTGATACAACGTCATCAGACTACCATCCACCCCTCTGTGTAATACAGCGTCATCTGCCTACCGTCCTTTCCCCTGTGTGATACAACGTCATCAGCCTATAGTCCTCCCCTCAGTGTAATACAATGTCATCAGCCTACACTCCTCCCCTCTCTTCAATACAACATCATCAGCCTACTGTCCACCCCATCAGTAATACAGCGTCATCAGCCTACCGTCCTCCCCTTTGTGTAATACAGCGGCATCAGACTATCGTCCACCCCTCTGTGTGATACAATGTCATCAGCCTATCGTCCTCCCCTCTGTGTAATACCCTGTCATCAGCCTATCATCCTTCCCTCTGTGTAATACAGTGTCATCAGCATATCGTCCTCCCCTCTGTGTAATACAACGTCATCAGCCTACCGTCCCTCCCTCTGTGTAATACAGTGGCATCAGCTTACAGTCCTCCCCTATGTGTAATGCAACAATCATCAGCCTACTGTCCTTTCCTCTGTGTAATACAGCGTCATCAGCCTACCTTCCTCCCCTCAGTGTAATACTGTGTCATCAGCCTACCGTCCTCCACTCTGTGTAATACAACACTCATCAGCCTACGTCCTCCCATCTGTGTAATACAATACTCATCAGCGTATCATCCACCCCTCTGTTTCACACAATACTCATCAGCCGATCGTCCTCCACTCTGTGTAATACACTGTCATCAGCCTACCGTCCTCCCCTCTGTGTAATACAGCATCATCAGCCTACTGTCCACCCCTCTGTGTGATACAATGTCATCAGCCTATCGTCCTCCCCTCTGTGTAATACCCTGTCATCAGCCTATCATCCTTCCCTCTGTGTAATACAGTGTCATCAGCATATCGTCCTCCCGTCTGTGTAATACAACGTCATCAGCCTACTCTTATCCCCTCTGTGTAATACAACACTCATCAGCCTATCGTCCTCCCCTCTGTGTAATACAACACTCATCAACCTACATCCTCCCATCTGTGTAATACAATACTCATCAGCGTATCATCCACCCCTGTTTCACACAACACTCATCAGCCGATCTTCCTCCACTCTGTGTAATACATTGTCATCAGCGTACCGTCCTCCCCTCTGTGTAATACAGCGTCATCAGCCTATCGTCCTCCCCTCTGTGTAATACAGATTCATTTGCCTACCATCCTCCACTCTGTGTCCTGCAGCGTCATCAGCCTAACGTCCTCCCCTCAGTGTAATACAGCATCATCAGCCTACTGTCCTCCCCTCAGTGTAATACAGCATCATCAGCCTACTGTCCTCCACTCTGTGTAATACAGCATCATTAGCCTATCGTCCTCCCCTCTGTGTAATACGTCATCAGCCTACTCTCCTCCCCTCTGTTCAATACAACATCATCAGCCTACTGTCCTTTCCTGTGTAATACAGCGTCATCAGCCTACTATCCTCCCCTCAGTGTAACACTGTGTCATCAGCCTACCGTCCTCCCCTCTGTGTAATACAACACTCATCAACCTACGTCCTCCCATCTGTGTAATACAACACTCATCAGCCTATCATTCACCCCTCTGTTTCACACAACACTCATCAGCCGATCTTCCTACACTCTGTGTAATACATTGTCATCAGCCTACGGTCCTCCCCTCTGTGTAATACACAGTCATCAGCCTATCGTCCTCCCCCTCTGTAATACAACGTCATCAGCCTACCGTCCCTCCCTCTGTGTAATACAGTGGCATCAGCCTACAGTCCTCCCCGCTGTGTAATACAGCTTCATCAGCCTACTCTCTTCCCCTCTGTTCAATACAAAATCATCACGCTACTGTCCTACTCTCTGTGTAATACAGAGTCATAAGCCTACCATCCTCTCCTCTGTGTAATACAACACTCTTCAGCCTATAGACCTCCCCTCTATGTAATGCAACACTCATCAGCCTATCGTCCTCCCCTGTGTGAAAAACAGCGTCATGAGCCTACCGTCCTCCCCTCTGTGTAATACAGCCTCATCAGCCCATCATCCTCTCCACTGTGTAATACAACGTCATCAGCCTACCGTCCTTCCCTCTGTGTAATACAGTGCCATCAGCCTACACTCCTCCCCTCTGTGTAATACGGCATCATGAGCCTATCGTCTTCCCCTCTGTGTAATACAACGTCATCAGCCTACTCTCCTGCCCTCTGTTCAATACAACATCATCAGCCTACTGTCCTCTCCTCTGTGTAATACAGCGTAATCAACCTACGTCCTCCCATCTGTGTAATACAACACTCATCAGCCTATCATCCTCCCTTCTGTGTAATACAGCGTCATCAGCCTCTCATCCTTCCCTCTGTGTAGTACAGTTTCATCAGCCTACCGTCCTCCCCTCTCTGTAATACAGCGTCATCAGCCTATCGTCCTCCCCTCTGTGTAATACAGCATCATCCGTCTACCTTCCTCCCCTCTGTGTAATACATCGTCATCAGCCTACCATCCTCCGCTCTACATAATACAACACTCATCAGTCTACTGTCCTCCACTCTGTGTAATACAAAAATCATCAGCCTATCATCCTCCCCTCTGTGTAATACAACACTTATCATCCAACCGTCCTCCCCTCTGTGTAACGCAGCGTCATCAGCCTACTGTCCACCCTCTGTGTAATACAGCGTCATCAGACTACCATCCACGCCTCTGTGTGATACAACGTCATCAGCCTATCGACCTCCTCTCTGTGTAATACAGCGTCATCACCCTACCGTCCTCCCCTCTGTGTAATACAGCATCATCAGACTACCACTCGCCCCTCTGTGTGATACAACGTCATCAGACTACCATCCACCCCTCTGTGTGATACAATGTCATCAGCCTATCGACCTCCCCTCTGTGTAATACAACGTCATCAGCCTACTCTACTCCACTCTGTGTAATACAACAATCATCAGCCTATCGTTCTCCCCTCTGTGTAATACAGCGTCATCTGCCTACCGTCCTTTCCTCTGTGTGATACAACATCATCAGCCTATAGTCCTCCCCTCAGTGTAATACAATGTCATCAGCCTACACTCCTCCCCTCTCTTCAATGCAACATCATCAGCCTACTGTCCTCCCCTCTGTGTAATACAGCGTCATCAGCCTACCATCCTCCCCTTTGTGTAATACAGCGGCATCAGTCTACCGTTCTCCCCTCTGTGTAATACAACACCCATCAGCCTATCATTCATCCCTACGTTTCACACAACACTCATCAGCTGATCTTCCTCCACTCTGTGTAATACATTGTGACCAGCCTATGGTCCTCTACTCTGTTTAATACACAGTCATCAGCCTATCGTCCTCCCCCCGTGTAATACAACGTCATCAGCCTACCGTCCCTCCCTCTGTGTAAAACAGCATCATCATCCTACCGTCCTCCCCTCTGTGTAATACCACCATCACCAGCCTACCAGCCTCCCCTAGGTATAATACACCATCATCAGCCTACCGTCCTCACCTCTGTGTAATACAACATCATCAGCCTATCATCCTCCCATCTGTATAATACAGTGTCATCAGCCTATTGTCCTCACCTCTGTGTAATAAAATGTCATCAGCCTATTGTCCTGCCCTCTCATTAATACAGTGTCATCAGCCTACCGTCCTCCCTTCTGTGTAATACAGTGTCATCAGCATATCGTCCTCCCCTCTGTGTAATACAACGTCATCAGCCTACTCTTATCCCCTCTGTGTAATACAACACTCATCAGCCTATCGTCCTCCCCTCTGTGTAATACAACACTCATCAACCTACATCCTCCCATCTGTGTAATACAATACTCATCAGCCTATCATCCACCCCTGTTTCACACAACACTCATCAGCCGATCTTCCTCCACTCTGTGTAATACATTGTCATCAGCGTACCGTCCTCCCCTCTGTGTAATACAGCGTCATCAGCCTATCGTCCTCCCCTCTGCGTAATACAGATTCATTTGCCTACCATCCTCCACTCTATGTCCTGCAGCGTCATCTGCCTAACGTCCTCCCCTCAGTGTAATACAGCATCATCAGTCTACCGTACTCCCGTCTGTGTAATACAGCGTCATCAGCCTACCGTCTTCCCCTCTGTGTAATACCAGCATCATCAGCCTACCACCCTCCCCTCTGTGTAATACAGCGTCATCCAACTACCGTCCTCCCCTCTGTGTAATACAGCATCATCAGACTACCACTCGCCCCTCTCTGTGATACAACGCCATCAGACTACCATCCACCCCTCTGTGTGATACAACGTCATCAGCCTATCGACCTCCCCTCTGTGTAATACAATGTCATCAGCCTAATCTACTCCACTCTGTGTAATACAACAACCATCAGCCTATCGTTCTCCCCTCTGTGTAATACAGCGTCATCTGCCTACCGTCCTTTCCTCTGTGTGATACAACATCATCAGCCTATAGTCCTCCCCTCAGTGTAATACAATGTCATCAGCCTACACTCCTCCCCTCTCTTCAATGCAACATCATCAGCCTACTGTCCTCCCCTCTGTGTAATACAGCGTCATCAGCCTACCGTCCTCCCCTTTGTGTAATACAGTGGCATAGGTCTACCGTTCTCCCCTCTGTGTAATACAACACTCTTCAGCCTATCATTCACCCCTCCGTTTCACACAACACTCATCAGCTGATCTTCCTCCACTCTGTGTAATACATTGTCATCAGCCTATGGTCCTCTCCTCTGTGTAATACACAGTCATCAGCCTATCGTCCTCCCCCCGTGTGTTACAACGTCATCAGCCTACCATCCCTCCCTCTGTGCAAAACAGCATCATCATCCTACCGTCCTCCCCTCTGTGTAATACCAGCATCACCAGCCTACCAGCCTCCCCTAGGTGTAATACACCATCATCAGCCTACCGTCCTCACCTCTGTGTAATACAACATCATCAGCCTATCATCCTCCCATCTGTATAATACAGTGTCATCAGCCTATTGTCCTCACCTCTGTGTAATAAAATGTCATCAGCCTATTGTCCTCCCCTCTCGTTAATACAGTGTCATCAGCCTACCGTCCTCCCCTCTGTGTAATACAGTGTCATCAGCATATCATCCTCCCCTCTGTGTAATACAGCGCATCAGTCTATCGTCCTCCCCTCTGTGTAATACAACACTCATCAACCTACATCCTCCCATCTGTGTAATACAATACTCATCAGCCTATCATCCACCCCTGTTTCACACAACACTCATCAGCCGATCTTCCTCCACTCTGTGTCCTGCAGAGTCATCAGCCTAACGTCCTCCCCTCAGTGTAATACAGCATCATCAGTCTACCGTACTCCTTCTGTGTAATACAGCGTCATCAGCCTACCGTCCTCCCCTCTGTGTAATACCAGCATCATCAGCCTACCACCCTCCCCTCTGTGTAATACAGCGTCATCCAACTACCGTCCTCCCCTCTGTGTAATACAGCATCATCAGACTACCACTCGCCCCTCTGTGTAATACAGCGTCATCTGCCTACCGTCCTTTCCTCTGTGTGATACAACGTCATCAGCCTATACTCCTCCCCTCAGTGTAATACAATGTCATCAGCCTACACTCCTCCCCTCTCTTCAATACAACATCATCAGCCTACTCTCCTCCCCTCTGTTCAATACATCATCAGCCTACTGTCCTTTCCTCTGTGTAATACAGCATCATCAGCCTACACTGCTCCCCTACGTTCAATACAACATCATCACTCATCAGTCTACTGTCCTCCCCTCTGTGTAATACAAAAATCATCAGCCTATCATCCTTCCCTCTGTGTAATACAACACTTATCATCCAACCGTCCTCCCCTCTGTGTAACACACTGTCATCAGCCTATAGTCCACCCCCAGTGTAATACAGTGTCATCAGCCTACCGTCCTCCCCTCTGTGTAACACAGCGTCATCAGCCTACCGTCCTCCCCTCTGTGTAATACAGCGTCATCAGACTACCATCCACGCCTCTGTTTGATACAACGTCATCAGCCTATCGACCTCCCCTCTGTGTAATACAATGTCATCAGCCTAATCTACTCCACTCTGTGTAATACAACAATCATCAGCCTATCGTTCTCCCCTCTGTGTAATACAGCGTCATCTGCCTACCGTCCTTTCCTCTGTGTGATACAACATCATCAGCCTATAGTCCTCCCCTCAGTGTAATACAATGTCATCAGCCTACACTCCTCCCCTCTCTTCAATGCAACATCATCAGCCTACTGACCTCCCCTCTGTGTAATACAGCATCATCAGCCTACCGTCCTCCCCTTTGTGTAATACAGCGGCATCAGTCTACCGTCCTCCCCTCTGTGTAATACAACACTCATCAACCTACGTCCTCCCATCTGTGTAATACAACACTCATCAGCCTATCATTCACCCCTCTGTTTCACACAACACTCATCAGCCGATCTTCCTCCACTCTATGTAATACATTATCATCAGCCTATGGTCCTCCCCTCTGTGTAATACAACGTCATCAGCCTACCGTCCCTCCCTCTGTGTAAAACAGCGTCATCAGCCTACCGTCCTCCCCTCTGTGTAATACCAGCATCATCAGCCTACCACCCTCCCCTCTGTGTAATACAGCGTCATCCAACTACCGTCCTCCCCTCTGTGTAATACAGCATCATCAGACTACCACTCGCCCCTCTGTGTGATACAACGTCATCAGACTACCATCCACCCCTCTGTGTGATACAACGTCATCAGACTACCATCCACCCCTCTGTGTAATACAGCGTCATCTGCCTACCGTCCTTTCCTCTGTGTGATACAACGTCATCAGCCTATACTCCTCCCCTCAGTGTAATACAATGTCATCAGCCTACACTCCTCCCCTCTCTTCAATACAACATCATCAGCCTACTCTCCTCCCCTCTGTTCAATACATCATCAGCCTACTGTCCTTTCCTCTGTGTAATACAGCATCATCAGCCAACAGTCCTCCCCTACGTTCAATACAACATCATCAGCCTACTGTCCTCCCCTCTGTGTAATACAGCGTCATCAGCCTACCGTCCTCCCCTTTGTGTAATACAGCAGCATCAGCCTACCATCCTCCCCTCTGTGTAATACAACACTCATCAACCTACGTCCTCCCATCTGTGTAATACAACACGCATCAGCCTATCATCCACCCCTCTGTTTCACACAATACTCATCAGCCGATCGTCCTCCACTCTGTGTAATACACTGTCATCAGCCCATCGTTCTCCCCTCTGTGCAATACAACGTCATCAGCCCATCATTCTCCCCTCTGTGTAATACAGCGTCATCTGCCTACCGTCCTTTCCTCTGTGTGATACAACATCATCAGCCTATAGTCCTCCCCTCAGTGTAATACAATGTCATCAGCCTACACTCCTCCCCTCTCTTCAATACAACATCATCAGCCTACTCTCCTCCCCTCTGTTCAATACATCATCAGCCTACTGTCCTTTCCTCTGTGTAATACAGCATCATCAGCCTACACTGCTCCCCTACGTTCAATACAACATCATCACTCATCAGTCTACTGTCCTCCCCTCTGTGTAATACAAAAATCATCAGCCTATCATCCTTCCCTCTGTGTAATACAACACTTATCATCCAACCGTCCTCCCCTCTGTGTAACACACTGTCATCAGCCTATAGTCCACCCCCAGTGTAATACAGTGTCATCAGCCTACCGTCCTCCCCTCTGTGTAACACAGCGTCATCAGCCTACCGTCCTCCCCTCTGTGTAATACAGCGTCATCAGACTACCATCCACGCCTCTGTTTGATACAACGTCATCAGCCTATCGACCTCCCCTCTGTGTAATACAATGTCATCAGCCTAATCTACTCCACTCTGTGTAATACAACAATCATCAGCCTATCGTTCTCCCCTCTGTGTAATACAGCGTCATCTGCCTACCGTCCTTTCCTCTGTGTGATACAACATCATCAGCCTATAGTCCTCCCCTCAGTGTAATACAATGTCATCAGCCTACACTCCTCCCCTCTCTTCAATGCAACATCATCAGCCTACTGACCTCCCCTCTGTGTAATACAGCATCATCAGCCTACCGTCCTCCCCTTTGTGTAATACAGCGGCATCAGTCTACCGTCCTCCCCTCTGTGTAATACAACACTCATCAACCTACGTCCTCCCATCTGTGTAATACAACACTCATCAGCCTATCATTCACCCCTCTGTTTCACACAACACTCATCAGCCGATCTTCCTCCACTCTATGTAATACATTATCATCAGCCTATGGTCCTCCCCTCTGTGTAATACAACGTCATCAGCCTACCGTCCCTCCCTCTGTGTAAAACAGCGTCATCAGCCTACCGTCCTCCCCTCTGTGTAATACCAGCATCATCAGCCTACCACCCTCCCCTCTGTGTAATACAGCGTCATCCAACTACCGTCCTCCCCTCTGTGTAATACAGCATCATCAGACTACCACTCGCCCCTCTGTGTGATACAACGTCATCAGACTACCATCCACCCCTCTGTGTGATACAACGTCATCAGACTACCATCCACCCCTCTGTGTAATACAGCGTCATCTGCCTACCGTCCTTTCCTCTGTGTGATACAACGTCATCAGCCTATAGTCCTCCCCTCAGTGTAATACAATGTCATCAGCCTACACTCCTCCCCTCTCTTCAATACAACATCATCAGCCTACTCTCCTCCCCTCTGTTCAATACAACATCATCAGCCTACTGTCCTCCCCTCTGTGTAATACAGCGTCATCAGCCTACCGTCCTCCCCTTTGTGTAATACAGCGGCATCAGCCTACCATCCTCCCCTCTGTGTAATACAACACTCATCAACCTACGTCCTCCCATCTGTGTAATACAACACGCATCAGCCTATCATCCACCCCTCTGTTTCACACAATACTCATCAGCCGATCGTCCTCCACTCTGTGTAATACACTGTCATCAGCCCATCGTTCTCCCCTCTGTGCAATACAACGTCATCAGCCCATCATTCTCCCCTCTGTGTAATACAGCGTCATCTGCCTACCGTCCTTTCCTCTGTGTGATACAACATCATCAGCCTATAGTCCTCCCCTCAGTGTAATACAATGTCATCAGCCTACACTCCTCCCCTCTCTTCAATACAACATCATCAGCCTACTCTCCTCCCCTCTGTTCAATACATCATCAGCCTACTGTCCTTTCCTCTGTGTAATACAGCATCATCAGCCAACAGTCCTCCCCTACGTTCAATACAACATCATCAGCCTACTGTCCTCCCCTCTGTGTAATACAGCGTCATCAGCCTACCGTCCTCCCCTTTGTGTAATACAGCGGCATCAGCCTACCATCCTCCCCTCTGTGTAATACAACACTCATCAACCTACGTCCTCCCATCTGTGTAATACAACACGCATCAGCCTATCATCCACCCCTCTGTTTCACACAATACTCATCAGCCGATCGTCCTCCACTCTGTGTAATACACTGTCATCAGCCCATCGTTCTCCCCTCTGTGCAATACAACGTCATCAGCCCATCATTCTCCCCTCTGTGCAATACAACGTAATCAGTCTACCGGCCTCCCCTCTGTATAATACAACACTCATCAACCTACGTCCTCCCATCTGTGTAATACAACACTCATCAGCCTATCATCCACCCCTCTGTTTCACACAATACTCATCAGCCGATCGTCCTCCACTCTGTGTAATACACTGTCATCAGACCATCGTTCTCCCCTCTGTGCAATACAACGTCATCAGCCCATCATTCTCCCCTCTGTGCAATACAACGTAATCAGCCTACCGTCCTCCCCTCTGCGTAATACAGCATCATCTGTCTACCATCCTCCTTTCGGTGTAATCCAACACTTATCAGCCTATCATCCTCCCTTCTGTGTAATACAGCGTCATCAGCCTCTCATACTTCCCTCTGTGTAGTACAGTTTCATCAGCCTACCATCCTCCCCTCTCTGTAATACAACGTCATCAGCCTACCGTCCTCCCCTCTCTGTAATACAGCGTCATCAGCCTATCGTCCTCCCCTCTGTGTAATACAGCATCATCCGTCTACCTTCCTCCCCTCTGTGTAATACATCGTCATCAGCCTATTGTCCTCCCCTCTGTGTAATGCAACACTCATCAGCCTACCATCCTCCGCTCTACATAATACAACACTCATCAGTCTACCGTCCTCCCCTCTGTGTAATACAAAAATCATCAGCCTATCATCCTTCCCTCTGTGTAATACAACACTTATCATCCAACCGTCCTCCCCTCTGTGTAACACACTGTCATCAGCCTATAGTCCACCCCCAGTGTAATACAGTGTCATCAGCCTACCGTCCTCCCCTCTGTGTAACACAGCGTCATCAGCCTACCGTCCTCCCCTCTGTGTAATACAGCGTCATCAGACTACCATCCACGCCTCTGTGTGATACAACGTCATCAGCCTATCGACCTCCCCTCTGTGTAATACAGCGTCATCAGCCTACCGTCCTCCCCTCTGTGTAACACAGCATCAACAGCCTACTGACCTCCCCTCTGTGTAATACAGCATCATCAGCCTACCGTCCTCCCCTCTGTGTAATACAGCGTCATCAGACTACCATCCACGCCTCTGTGTGATACAATGTCATCAGCCTATCGACCTCCCCTCTGTGTAATACAGCGTCATCAGCCTACCGTCCTCCCCTCTGTGTAATACAGCGTCATCAGACTACCACTCGCCCCTCTGTGTGATACAACGTCATCAGACTACCATCCACCCCTCTGTGTGATACAACGTCATCAGCCTATGGACCTCCCCTCTGTGTAATACAATGTCATCAGCCTAATCTACTCCACTCTGTGTAATACAACAATCATCAGCCTATCGTTCTCCCCTCTGTGTAATACAGCGTCATCTGCCTACCGTCCTTTCCTCTGTGGGATACAACATCATCAGCCTATAGTCCTCCCCTCAGTGTAATACAATGTCATCAGCCTACACTCCTCCCCTCTCTTCAATGCAACATCATCAGCCTACTGTCCTCCCCACTGTGTAATACAGCATCATCAGCCTACCGTCCTCCCCTTTGTGTAATACAGCGGCATCAGTCTACCGTCCTCCCCTCTGTGTAATACAACACTCATCAACCTACGTCCTCCCATCTGTGTAATACAACACTCATCAGCCTATCATTCACCCCTCTGTTTCACACAACACTCATCAGCCGATCTTCCTCCACTCTATGTAATACATTGTCATCAGCCTATGGTCCTCCCCTCTGTGTAATACAACGTCATCAGCCTACCGTCCCTCCCTCTGTGTAAAACAGCGTCATCAGCCTACCGTCCTCCCCTCTGTGTAATACCAGCATCACCAGCCTACCAGCCTCCCATCTGTGTAATACAGTGTCATCAGCCTATTGTCCTCACCTCTGGGTAATAAAATGTCATCAGCCTATCGTCCTCCCCTCTCGGTAATACGCTGTCATCAGCCTATCGTCCTCCCCCTGTGTAATACAACGTCATCAGCCTACCGTCCCTCGCTCTGTGTAATACAGTGTCATCAGCCTACATTACTCCCCTCTGTGTAATACAGCTTCATTAGCCTATCATCCTCCCCTCTGTGTAATACAACATCATCAGCCTACTCTCCTACCCTCTGTTCAATACATCATCAGCCTACTGTCCTTTCCTCTGTGTAATACAGCGTCATCAGCCTACACTCCTCCCCTACGTTCAATACAACATCATCAGCCTACTGTCCTCCCCTCTGTGTAATACAGCGTCATCAGCCTACCGTCCTCCCCTTTCTGTAATACAGCGGCATCAGCCTACAGTCCTCCCCTCTGTGTAATACAACACTCATCAACCTACATCCTCCCATCTGTGTGAAACAATACTCATCAGCCTATCATCCACCCCTGTTTCACACAACACTCATCAGCCGATCTTCCTCCACTCTGTGTAATACATTGTCATCAGCCTACAGTCCTCCCCGCTGTGTAATACAGCTTCATCAGTCTACTCTCTTCCCCTCTGTTCAATACAAAATCATCACGCTACCGTCCTACCCTCTGTGTAATACAGAGTCATAAGCCTACCATCCTCTCCTCTGTGTAATACAACGTCATCAGCCTACTCTGCTCCACTCTGTGTAATACAACGCTCATCTGCCTACCGTCCTTTCCTCTGTGTAATACAGCGTAATCAGCCTACCGTCCACCCCTCTCTGTGATACAACGTCATCAGCCTATCGTCCTCCCCTCTGTGTAATACAGCCTTATCAGCCATTCGTCCTCCCCGCTGTTTAATACTAGCATCATCAGCCTACTGTCCCTCCCCTCTGTGTAATACAGCGGCATCAGCCTACCGTCCTCCCCTCTGTGTAATACAACACTCATCAACCTACGTCCTCCCATCTGTGTAATACAACACTCATCAGCCCATCATTCACCCCTCGGTTTTACACAACACTCATCAGCCGATCTTCCTCCACTCTGTGTAATACAGCGTCAACAGACTACCGTCCACCACTCCGTGTGACACAATGTCATCAGCCTATCGACCTCCCCTCTGTGTAATACAACGTCATCAGCCTACCGTCCCTCCCTCTGTGTAAAACAGCGTCATCAGCCTACCGTCCTCCCCTCTGTGTAATACCAGCATCACCAGCCTACCAGCCTCCCCTAGGTGTAATACACCATCATCAGCCTACCGTCCTCACCTCTGTGTAATACAGCGTCATCAGCCTACCGTCCTCCCCTCTGTGTAATACAACACTCATCAACCTACGTCCTCCCATCTGTGTAATACAACACGCATCAGCCTATCATCCACCCCTCTGTTTCACACAATACTCATCAGCCGATCGTCCTCCACTCTGTGTAATACACTGTCATCAGCCCATCGTTCTCCCCTCTGTGCAATACAACGTCATCAGCCCATCATTCTCCCCTCTGTGTAATACAGCGTCATCTGCCTACCGTCCTTTCCTCTGTGTGATACAACATCATCAGCCTATAGTCCTCCCCTCAGTGTAATACAATGTCATCAGCCTACACTCCTCCCCTCTCTTCAATACAACATCATCAGCCTACTCTCCTCCCCTCTGTTCAATACATCATCAGCCTACTGTCCTTTCCTCTGTGTAATACAGCATCATCAGCCTACACTGCTCCCCTACGTTCAATACAACATCATCACTCATCAGTCTACTGTCCTCCCCTCTGTGTAATACAAAAATCATCAGCCTATCATCCTTCCCTCTGTGTAATACAACACTTATCATCCAACCGTCCTCCCCTCTGTGTAACACACTGTCATCAGCCTATAGTCCACCCCCAGTGTAATACAGTGTCATCAGCCTACCGTCCTCCCCTCTGTGTAACACAGCGTCATCAGCCTACCGTCCTCCCCTCTGTGTAATACAGCGTCATCAGACTACCATCCACGCCTCTGTTTGATACAACGTCATCAGCCTATCGACCTCCCCTCTGTGTAATACAATGTCATCAGCCTAATCTACTCCACTCTGTGTAATACAACAATCATCAGCCTATCGTTCTCCCCTCTGTGTAATACAGCGTCATCTGCCTACCGTCCTTTCCTCTGTGGGATACAACATCATCAGCCTATAGTCCTCCCCTCAGTGTAATACAATGTCATCAGCCTACACTCCTCCCCTCTCTTCAATGCAACATCATCAGCCTACTGACCTCCCCTCTGTGTAATACAGCATCATCAGCCTACCGTCCTCCCCTTTGTGTAATACAGCGGCATCAGTCTACCGTCCTCCCCTCTGTGTAATACAACACTCATCAACCTACGTCCTCCCATCTGTGTAATACAACACTCATCAGCCTATCATTCACCCCTCTGTTTCACACAACACTCATCAGCCGATCTTTCTCCAATCTATGTAATACATTATCATCAGCCTATGGTCCTCCCCTCTGTGTAATACAACGTCATCAGCCTACCGTCCCTCCCTCTGTGTAAAACAGCGTCATCAGCCTACCGTCCTCCCCTCTGTGTAATACCAGCATCATCAGCCTACCACCCTCCCCTCTGTGTAATACAGCGTCATCCAACTACCGTCCTCCCCTCTGTGTAATACAGCATCATCAGACTACCACTCGCCCCTCTGTGTGATACAACGTCATCAGACTACCATCCACCCCTGTGTGATACAACGTCATCAGACTACCATCCACCCCTCTGTGTAATACAGCGTCATCTGCCTACCGTCCTTTCCTCTGTGTGATACAACGTCATCAGCCTATAGTCCTCCCCTCAGTGTAATACAATGTCATCAGCCTACACTCCTCCCCTCTCTTCAATACAACATCATCAGCCTACTCTCCTCCCCTCTGTTCAATACAACATCATCAGCCTACTGTCCTCCCCTCTGTGTAATACAGCGTCATCAGCCTACCGTCCTCCCCTTTGTGTAATACAGCGGCATCAGCCTACCATCCTCCCCCCTGTGTAATACAACACTCATCAACCTACGTCCTCCCATCTGTGTAATACAACACGCATCAGCCTATCATCCACCCCTCTGTTTCACACAATACTCATCAGCCGATCGTCCTCCACTCTGTGTAATACACTGTCATCAGCCCATCGTTCTCCCCTCTGTGCAATACAACGTCATCAGCCCATCATTCTCCCCTCTGTGTAATACAGCGTCATCTGCCTACCGTCCTTTCCTCTGTGTGATACAACATCATCAGCCTATAGTCCTCCCCTCAGTGTAATACAATGTCATCAGCCTACACTCCTCCCCTCTCTTCAATACAACATCATCAGCCTACTCTCCTCCCCTCTGTTCAATACATCATCAGCCTACTGTCCTTTCCTCTGTGTAATACAGCATCATCAGCCAACAGTCCTCCCCTACGTTCAATACAACATCATCAGCCTACTGTCCTCCCCTCTGTGTAATACAGCGTCATCAGCCTACCGTCCTCCCCTTTGTGTAATACAGCGGCATCAGCCTACCATCCTCCCCTCTGTGTAATACAACACTCATCAACCTACGTCCTCCCATCTGTGTAATACAACACGCATCAGCCTATCATCCACCCCTCTGTTTCACACAATACTCATCAGCCGATCGTCCTCCACTCTGTGTAATACACTGTCATCAGCCCATTGTTCTCCCCTCTGTGCAATACAACGTCATCAGCCCATCATTCTCCCCTCTGTGCAATACAACGTAATCAGTCTACCGGCCTCCCCTCTGTATAATACAACACTCATCAACCTACGTCCTCCCATCTGTGTAATACAACACTCATCAGCCTATCATCCACCCCTCTGTTTCACACAATACTCATCAGCCGATCGTCCTCCACTCTGTGTAATACACTGTCATCAGCCCATCGTTCTCCCCTCTGTGCAATACAACGTCATCAGCCCATCATTCTCCCCTCTGTGCAATACAACGTAATCAGCCTACCGTCCTCCCCTCTGCGTAATACAGCATCATCTGTCTACCATCCTCCTTTCGGTGTAATCCAACACTTATCAGCCTATCATCCTCCCTTCTGTGTAATACAGCGTCATCAGCCTCTCATACTTCCCTCTGTGTAGTACAGTTTCATCAGCCTACCGTCCTCCCCTCTCTGTAATACAACGTCATCAGCCTACCGTCCTCCCCTCTCTGTAATACAGCGTCATCAGCCTATCGTCCTCCCCTCTGTGTAATACAGCATCATCCGTCTACCTTCCTCCCCTCTGTGTAATACATCGTCATCAGCCTATTGTCCTCCCCTCTGTGTAATGCAACACTCATCAGCCTACCATCCTCCGCTCTACATAATACAACACTCATCAGTCTACCGTCCTCCCCTCTGTGCAATACAAAAATCATCAGCCTATCATCCTTCCCTCTGTGTAATACAACACTTATCATCCAACCGTCCTCCCCTCTGTGTAACACACTGTCATCAGCCTATAGTCCACCCCCAGTGTAATACAGTGTCATCAGCCGACCGTCCTCCCCTCTGTGTAACACAGCGTCATCAGCCTACCGTCCTCCCCTCTGTGTAATACAGCGTCATCAGACTACCATCCACGCCTCTGTGTGATACAACGTCATCAGCCTATCGACCTCCCCTCTGTGTAATACAGCGTCATCAGCCTACCGTCCTCCCCTCTGTGTAACACAGCATCAACAGCCTACTGACCTCCCCTCTGTGTAATACAGCATCATCAGCCTACCGTCCTCCCCTCTGTGTAATACAGCGTCATCAGACTACCATCCACGCCTCTGTGTGATACAATGTCATCAGCCTATCGACCTCCCCTCTGTGTAATACAGCGTCATCAGCCTACCGTCCTCCCCTCTGTGTAATACAGCGTCATCAGACTACCACTCGCCCCTCTGTGTGATACAACGTCATCAGACTACCATCCACCCCTCTGTGTGATACAACGTCATCAGCCTATGGACCTCCCCTCTGTGTAATACAATGTCATCAGCCTAATCTACTCCACTCTGTGTAATACAACAATCATCAGCCTATCGTTCTCCCCTCTGTGTAATACAGCGTCATCTGCCTACCGTCCTTTCCTCTGTGGGATACAACATCATCAGCCTATAGTCCTCCCCTCAGTGTAATACAATGTCATCAGCCTACACTCCTCCCCTCTCTTCAATGCAACATCATCAGCCTACTGTCCTCCCCACTGTGTAATACAGCATCATCAGCCTACCGTCCTCCCCTTTGTGTAATACAGCGGCATCAGTCTACCGTCCTCCCCTCTGTGTAATACAACACTCATCAACCTACGTCCTCCCATCTGTGTAATACAACACTCATCAGCCTATCATTCACCCCTCTGTTTCACACAACACTCATCAGCCGATCTTCCTCCACTCTATGTAATACATTGTCATCAGCCTATGGTCCTCCCCTCTGTGTAATACAACGTCATCAGCCTACCGTCCCTCCCTCTGTGTAAAACAGCGTCATCAGCCTACCGTCCTCCCCTCTGTGTAATACCAGCATCACCAGCCTACCAGCCTCCCATCTGTGTAATACAGTGTCATCAGCCTATTGTCCTCACCTCTGGGTAATAAAATGTCATCAGCCTATCGTCCTCCCCTCTCGGTAATACGCTGTCATCAGCCTATCGTCCTCCCCCTGTGTAATACAACGTCATCAGCCTACCGTCCCTCGCTCTGTGTAATACAGTGTCATCAGCCTACATTACTCCCCTCTGTGTAATACAGCTTCATTAGCCTATCATCCTCCCCTCTGTGTAATACAACATCATCAGCCTACTCTCCTACCCTCTGTTCAATACATCATCAGCCTACTGTCCTTTCCTCTGTGTAATACAGCGTCATCAGCCTACACTCCTCCCCTACGTTCAATACAACATCATCAGCCTACTGTCCTCCCCTCTGTGTAATACAGCGTCATCAGCCTACCGTCCTCCCCTTTCTGTAATACAGCGGCATCAGCCTACAGTCCTCCCCTCTGTGTAATACAACACTCATCAACCTACATCCTCCCATCTGTGTGAAACAATACTCATCAGCCTATCATCCACCCCTGTTTCACACAACACTCATCAGCCGATCTTCCTCCACTCTGTGTAATACATTGTCATCAGCCTACAGTCCTCCCCGCTGTGTAATACAGCTTCATCAGTCTACTCTCTTCCCCTCTGTTCAATACAAAATCATCACGCTACCGTCCTACCCTCTGTGTAATACAGAGTCATAAGCCTACCATCCTCTCCTCTGTGTAATACAACGTCATCAGCCTACTCTGCTCCACTCTGTGTAATACAACGCTCATCTGCCTACCGTCCTTTCCTCTGTGTAATACAGCGTAATCAGCCTACCGTCCACCCCTCTCTGTGATACAACGTCATCAGCCTATCGTCCTCCCCTCTGTGTAATACAGCCTTATCAGCCATTCGTCCTCCCCGCTGTTTAATACTAGCATCATCAGCCTACTGTCCCTCCCCTCTGTGTAATACAGCGGCATCAGCCTACCGTCCTCCCCTCTGTGTAATACAACACTCATCAACCTACGTCCTCCCATCTGTGTAATACAACACTCATCAGCCCATCATTCACCCCTCGGTTTTACACAACACTCATCAGCCGATCTTCCTCCACTCTGTGTAATACAGCGTCAACAGACTACCGTCCACCACTCCGTGTGACACAATGTCATCAGCCTATCGACCTCCCCTCTGTGTAATACAACGTCATCAGCCTACCGTCCCTCCCTCTGTGTAAAACAGCGTCATCAGCCTACCGTCCTCCCCTCTGTGTAATACCAGCATCACCAGCCTACCAGCCTCCCCTAGGTGTAATACACCATCATCAGCCTACCGTCCTCACCTCTGTGTAATACAGCGTCATCAGCCTACCGTCCTCCCCTCTGTGTAATACAACACTCATCAACCTACGTCCTCCCATCTGTGTAATACAACACTCATCAGCCTATCATTCACCCCTCCGTTTCACACAACACTCATCAGCCGATCTTCCTCCACTCTGTGTAATACATTGTCATCAGCCTATGGTCCTCCCCTCTGTGTAATACAACGTCATCAGCCTACCGTCTCCCTCCCTCTGTGTAAAACAGCGTCATCAGCCTACCGTCCTCCACTCTGTGTAATACCAGCTTCACAAGCCTACCAGCCTCCCCTAGGTGTAATATACAATCATCAGCCTACCGTCCTCACCTCTGTGTAATACAGTGTCATCAGCCTATTGTCCTCACCTCTGGGTAATAAAATGCCATCAGCCTATCGTCCTCCCCTCTCGGTAATACAGTGTCATCAGCCTATCGTCCTCCCCCTGTGTAATACAACGTCATCAGCCTACCGTCCCTCCCTCTGTGTAATACAGTGTCATCAGCCTACATTACTCCCCTCTGTGTAATACAGTTTCATTAGCCTATCGTCCTCCCCTCTGCGTAATACAACATCATCAGCCTACTCTCCTCCCCTCTGTTTAATACATCATCAGCCTACTGTCCTTTCCTCTGTGTAATACAGCGTCATCAGCCTACACTCCTCCCCTACGTTCAATACAACATCATCAGCCTACTGTCCTCCCCTCTGTGTAATACAGCGTCATCAGCCTATCGTCCTCCCCTCTGTGTAATACCCTGTCATCAGCCTATCATCCTTCCCTCTGTGTAATACAGTTTCATCGGCCTGCCATCCTCCATCTATGTAATAGAGTGTCATCAGCCTATCGTCCTCCCCTCTCTGTAATTCAGCATCATCAGTCCATCGTCCTCCCCTCTGAGCAATACAGAGTCATCAGCCTACCTTCCTCAGCTCTGCGTAATACAACATCCTCAGCCTATCATCCTCCCATCTGTGTAATACAGTGTCATCAGCCTATTGTCCTCCCCTCTGTGTAATAAAATGTCTTCAGCCTATCGTCCTCCCCTTCTCGGTAATACAGTGTCATCAGCCTACCGTCCTCCCCTCTGTGTAATACAGCGTCAACAGACTACCGTCCACCACTCCGTGTGATACAATGTCATCAGCCTATCGACCTCCCCACTGTGTAATACAACGTCATCAGCCTACCGTCCCTCCTCTGTGTAAAACAGCGTCATCAGCCTACCGTCCTCCCCTCTGTGTAATACCAGCATCACCAGCCTACCAGCCTCCCCTAGGTGTAATACACCATCATCAGCCTACCGTCCTCACCTCTGTGTAATACAACATCATCAGCCAATCATCCTCCCATCTGTGTAATACAGTGTCATCAGCCTATTGTCCTCACCTCTGGGTAATAAAATGTCATCAGCCTATCGTCCTCCCCCTGTGTAATACAACGTCATCAGCCTACCGTCCCTCCCTCTGTGTAATACAGTGTCATCAGCCTACATTCCTCCCCTTTGTGTAATACAGCTTCATTAGCCTATCGTCCTCCCCTCTGTGTAATACAACATCATCAGCCTACTCTCCTCCCCTCTGTTCAATACATCATCAGCCTACTGTCCTTTCTTCTGTGTAATACAGCGTCATCAGCCTACACTCCTCCCCTACGTTCAATACAACATCATCAGCCTACTGTCCTCCCCTCTGTGTAATACAGCGTCATCAGCCTATCGTCCTCCCCTCTGTGTAATACAGCGTCATCAGCCTACCGTCCTCCCCTCTGTGTAATACAACGCTCATCAACCTACGTCCTCCCATCTGTGTAATACAACACTCATCAGCCTATCATCCAACGCTCTGTTTCGCACAATACTCATCAGCCGATCGTCCTCCACTCTGTGGAATACACTGTCATCAGCCTACCGTCCTCCCCTCTGTGTAATACAGCGTCATCAGCCATTTGTCCTCCCCGCTGTGTGATACCACACTCATCAGCCTACCATCCTCCCCTCTGTGTAATGCAACAATCATCAGTGTAATATCCTCCGCTCTGTGTAATGCACAGTCATCAGCCTATCGTCCTCCCCCTGTGTAATACAACGTCATCAGCCTACCGTCCCTCCCTCTGTGTAATACAGTGTCATCAGCCTACATTCCTCCCCTCTGTGTAATACAGCATCATTAGCCTCTCGTCCTCCCCTCTGTGTAATACAACATCATCAGCCTACTCTCCTCCCCTCTGTTCAATACATCATCAGCCTACTGTCCTTTCCTCTGTGTAATACAGCATAATCAGCCTACACTCCTCCCCTACGTTCAATACAACATCATCAGCCTACTGTCCTCCCCTCTGTGTAATACAGCGTCATCAGCCTACCGTCCTCCCCTTTGTGTAATACAGCGGCATCAGCCTACCGTCCTCCCCTCTGTATAAGACAACACTCATCAACCTACGTCCTCCCATCTGTGTAATACAACACTCATCAGCCTATCATCCATCCCTCTGTTTCACACAATACTCATCACCCAATCGTCCTCCACTCTGTGTAATACACTGTCATCAGCCTACTGTCCTCCCCTCTGTGTAATACAGCGTCATCGGCCCATCGTTCTCCCCTCTGTGCAATACAACGTCATCAGCCTACCGTCCTCCCCTCTGCGTAATACGGCGTCATCTGTCTACCATCTTCCTTGCTGTGTAATCCAACACTCATCAGCCTATCATCCTCCCTTCTGTGTAATACAGCGTCATCAGCCTCTCATCCTTCCCTCTGTGTAGTACAGTTTCATCAGCCTACCATCCTCCCCTCTCTGTAATACAGCGTCATCAGCCTATCGTCCTCCCCTCTGTGTAATACAGCATCATCCGTCTACCTTCCTCCCCTCTGTGTAATACATCGTCATCAGCCTATTGTCCTCCTCTCTGTGTAATGCAACACTCATCAGCCTACCATCCTCCGCTCTACATAATATAACACTCATCAGTCTACCGTCCTCCCCTCTGTGTAATACGAAAATCATCAGCCTATCATCCTTCCCTCTGTGTAATACAACACTTATCATCCAACCGTCCTCCCCTCTGTGTAACACACTGTCATCAGCCTATAGTCCACCCCCAGTGTAATACAGTGTCATCAGCCTACTGTCCTCCCCTCTGTGTAACACAGCATCAACAGCCTACTGACCTCCCCTCTGTGTAACACAGCGTCATCAGCCTACCGTCCTCCCCTCTGTGTAATACAGCGTCATCAGACTACCATCCACGCCTCTGTGTGATACAACGTCATCAGCCTATCGACCTCCCCTCTGTGTAATACAGCGTCATCAGCCTACCGTCCTCCCCTCTGTGTAATACAGCGTCATCAGACTACCACTCGCCCCTCTGTGTGATACAACGTCATCAGACTACCATCCACCCCTCTGTGTGATACAACGTCATCAGCCTATCGACCTCCCCTCTGTGTAATACAATGTCATCAGCCTAATCTACTCCACACTGTGTAATACAACAATCATCAGCCTATCGTTCTCCCCTCTGTGTAATACGGCGTCATCTGCCAACCGTCCTTTCCTCTGTGTGATACAACATCATCAGCCTATAGTCCTCCCCTCAGTGTAATGCAATGTCATCAGCCTACACTCCTCCCCTCTCTTCAATGCAACATCATCAGCCTACCGTCCTCCCCTTTGTGTAATACAGCGGCATCAGTCTACCGTCCTCCCCTTTGTGTAATACAGCGTCTTCAGTCTACCGTCCTCCCCTCTGAGTAATACAACACTCATCAACCTACGTCCTCCCATCTGTGTAATACAACACTCATCAGCCTATCATTCACCCCTCTGTTTCACACAACACTCATCAGCTGATCTTCCTCCACTCTATGTAATACATTGTCATCAGCCTATGGTCCTCCCCTCTGTGTAATACAACGTCATCAGCCTACCGTCCCTCCCTCTGTGTAAAACAGCGTCATCAGCCTACCGTCCTCCCCTCTGTGTAATACCAGCATCACCAGCCTACCAGCCTCCCATCTGTGTAATACAGTGTCATCAGCCTATTGTCCTCACCTCTGGGTAATAAAATGTCATCAGCCTATCGTCCTCCCCTCTCGGTAATACACTGTCATCAGCCTATCGTCCTCCCCCTGTGTAATACAACGTCATCAGCCTACCGTCCCTCGCTCTGTGTAATACAGTGTCATCAGCCTACATTACTCCCCTCTGTGTAATACAGCTTCATTAGCCTATCGTCCTCCCCTCTGTGTAATACAGCGTCATCAGCCTACACTCCTCCCCTACGTTCAATACAACATCATCAGCCTACTGTCCTCCCCTCTGTGTAATACAGCGTCATCAGCCTTCCGTCCTCCCCTTTCTGTAATACAGCGGCATCAGCCTACCGTCCTCCCCTCTGTGTAATACAACACTCATCAACCTACATCCTCCCATCTGTGTGAAACAATACTCATCAGCCTATCATCCACCCCTGTTTCACACAACACTCATCAGCCGATCTTCCTCCACTCTGTGTAATACATTGTCATCAGCGTACCGTCCTCCCCTCTGTGTAATACAGCGTCATCAGCCTATCGTCCTCCCCTCTGTGTAATACAGATTCATTTGCCTACCATCCTCCACTCTGTGTCCTGCAGCATCATCAGCCTAACGTCCTCCCCTCAGTGGAATACAGCGTCATCAGCCTACCGTCCTCCCCTCTGTGTAATACCAGCATCATCAGCCTACCACCCTCCCCTAGGTGTAATTCACCATCATCAGCCTACCGTCCTCACCTCTGGGTAATACAACAATCATCAGCCTATCGTTCTCCCCTCTGTGTAATACAGCGTCATCTGCCAACCGTCCTTTCCTCTGTGTAATACAGTGTCATCAGCATACCGTCCTCCCTTCTGTGTAATACAGCGCATCAGCCTACCGTCCACTCCTCTGTGTGATACAACGTCATCAGCCTATAGTCCTCCCCTCAGTGTAATACAATGTCATCAGCCTACACTCTTCCCCTCTCTTCAATACAACACTCATCAGCCTACGTCCTCCCATCTGTGTAATACAACACTCATCAGCCTATCATCCACCCCTCTGTTTCACACAATACTCATCAGCCGATCGTCCTCCACTCTGTGTAATACACTGTCATCAGCCTACCGTCCTCCCCTCTGTGTAATACCAGCTTCACCAGCCTACCAGCCTCCCCTAGGTGTAATATACAATCATCAGCCTACCGTCCACCCCTCTGTGTGATACAAAGTCATCAGCCTATCGTCTTCCCTTCTGTGTAATACAGGCTCATCAGCCCATCATCCTCTCCACTCTGCAATACAACGTCATAAGCCTAACATCTTCCCCTCTGTGTAATACAGCGTCATCAGCCATTCGTCCTCCCCTCTGTGTGATACCACACTCATCAGCCTACCATCCTCCCCTATGTGTAATGCAACAATCATCAGTCTAATGTCCTCCACTCTGTGTAATACAGCATCATTAGCCTATCGTCCTCCCCTCTGTGTAATACAACGTCATCAGCCTACTCTCCTCCCCTCTGTTCAATACAACATCATCAGCCTACTGTCCTTTCCTCTGTGTAATACAGCGTCATCAGCCTACTGTCCTCCCCTCAGTGTAACACTGTGTCATCAGCCTACCGTCCTCCCCTCTGTGTAATACAACACTCATCAACCTACGTCCTCCCATCTGTGTAATACAACACTCATCAGCCTATCATTCACCCCTCCGTTTCACACAACACTCATCAGCCGATCTTCCTCCACTCTGTGTAATACATTGTCATCAGCCTATGGTCCTCCCCTCTGTGTAATACAACGTCATCAGCCTACCGTCTCCCTCCCTCTGTGTAAAACAGCGTCATCAGCCTACCGTCCTCCACTCTGTGTAATACCAGCTTCACCAGCCTACCAGCCTCCCCTAGGTGTAATATACAATCATCAGCCTACCGTCCTCACCTCTGTGTAATACAGTGTCATCAGCCTATTGTCCTCACCTCTGGGTAATAAAATGCCATCAGCCTATCGTCCTCCCCTCTCGGTAATACAGTGTCATCAGCCTATCGTCCTCCCCCTGTGTAATACAACGTCATCAGCCTACCGTCCCTCCCTCTGTGTAATACAGTGTCATCAGCCTACATTCCTCCCCTCTGTGTAATACAGTTTCATTAGCCTATCGTCCTCCCCTCTGCGTAATACAACATCATCAGCCTACTCTCCTCCCCTCTGTTTAATACATCATCAGCCTACTGTCCTTTCCTCTGTGTAATACAGCGTCATCAGCCTACACTCCTCCCCTACGTTCAATACAACATCATCAGCCTACTGTCCTCCCCTCTGTGTAATACAGCGTCATCAGCCTATCGTCCTCCCCTCTGTGTAATACCCTGTCATCAGCCTATCATCCTTCCCTCTGTGTAATACAGTTTCATCGGCCTGCCATCCTCCCATCTATGTAATAGAGTGTCATCAGCCTATCGTCCTCCCCTCTCTGTAATTCAGCATCATCAGTCCATCGTCCTCCCCTCTGAGCAATACAGAGTCATCAGCCTACCTTCCTCAGCTCTGCGTAATACAACATCCTCAGCCTATCATCCTCCCATCTGTGTAATACAGTGTCATCAGCCTATTGTCCTCCCCTCTGTGTAATAAAATGTCTTCAGCCTATCGTCCTCCCCTCTCGGTAATACAGTGTCATCAGCCTACCGTCCTCCCCTCTGTGTAATACAGCGTCAACAGACTACCGTCCACCCCTCTCTGTGATACAATGTCATCAGCCTATCGTCCTCCCCTCTGTGTAATACAACACTCATCAACCTACATCCTCCCATCTGTGTAATACAATACTCATCAGCCTATCATCCACCCCTGTTTCACACAACACTCATCAGCCGATCTTCCTCCACTCTGTGTAATACATTGTCATCAGCCTATTGTCCTCACCTCTGTGTAATACAACGTCATCAGCCTACCGTCCCTCCCTCTGTGTAAAACAGCGTCATCAGCCTACCGTCCTCCCCTCTGTGTAATACCAGCATCACCAGCCTACCAGCCTCCCCTAGGTGTAATACACCATCATCAGGCTACCGTCCTCACCTCTGTGTAATACAACATCATCAGCCTATCTTCCTCCCATCTGTGTAATACAGTGTCATCAGCCTATTGTTCTCACCTCTGGGTAATAAAATGTCATCAGCCTATCGTCCTCCCCTCTGTGTAATACAGATTCATTTGCCTACCATCCTCCACTCTGTGTCCTGCAGCGTCATCAGCCTAACGTCCTCCCCTCAGTGTAATACAGCATCATCAGTCTACCGTACTCCCTTCTGTGTAATACAGCGTCATCAGCCTACCGTCCTCCTGTCTGTTTAATACCAGCACCATCAGCCTACCACCCTCCCCTCTGTGTAATACAGCGTGATCCAACTTCCGTCCTCCCCTCTCTTCAATACAACATCATCAGCCTACATCCTCCCATCTGTGTGAAACAATACTCATCAGCCTATCATCCACCCCTGTTTCACACAACACTCATCAGCCGATCTTCCTCCACTCTGTGTAATACATTGTCATCAGCGTACCGTCCTCCCCTCTGTGTAATACAGCGTCATCAGCCTATCGTCCTCCTCTCTGTGTAATACAGATTCATTTGCCTACCATCCTCCACTCTGTGTCCTGCAGCGTCATCAGCGTACCGTCCTACCCTCTGTGTAATACACCATCATCAGCCTACCATCCTCACCTCTGGGTAATACAACAATCAACAGCCTATCGTTCTCCCCTCAGTGTAATACAATGTCATCAGCCTACACTCTTCCCCTCTCTTCAATACAACATCATCAGCCTACTGTCCTCCCCTCTGAGTAATACAGCGTCATCAGCCTACCGTCCTCCCCTTTCTCTAATACAGCGGCATCAGCCTACCATGCTCCCCTCTGTGTAATACAACACTCGTCAACCTACGTCCTCCCATCTGTGTAATACAACACTCATCAGCCTATCATTCACCCCTCTGTTTCAAACAACACTCATCAGCCGATCTTCCTCCACTCTGTGTAATACATTGTCATCAGCCTACGGTCCTCCCCTCTGTGTAATACACAGTCATCAGCCTATCGTCCTCCCCCTGTGTAATACAACGTCATCAGCCTACCGTCCCTCCCTCTGTGTAATACAGTGGCATCAGCCTACAGTCCTCCCCGCTGTGTAATACAGCTTCATCAGTCTACTCTCTTCCCCTCTGTTCAATACAAAATCATCACGCTACCGTCCTACCCTCTGTGTAATACAGAGTCATAAGCCTACCATCCTCTCCTCTGTGTAATACAACACTCATCAGCCGATAGACCTCCCCTCTATGTAATGCAACACTCATCAACCTATCGTCCTCCCCGTGTGAAAAACAGCCTCATCAGCCCAACATCCTCTCCACTGTGTAATACAACGTCATCAGCCTACCGTCCCTCCCTCTGTGTAATACAGTGTCATCAGCCTACACTCCTCCCCTCTGTGTAATACGGCATCATCAGCCTATCGTCTTCCCCTCTGTGTAATACAACGTCATCAGCCTACTCTCCTGCCCTCTGTTCAATACAACATCATCAGCCTACTGTCCTCTCCTCTGTGTAATACAGCGTCATCAACCTACGTCCTCCCCTCTGTGTAATACAACACTCATCAGCCTATCATCCACCCCTCTGTTTCACACAATACTCATCAGCCGATCGTCCTCCACTCTGTGTAATACACTGTCATCAGCCAACCGTCCTCCCCTCTGTGTAATACCGCGTCATCAGCCTATCGTCCTCCCCTCTGTGTGATACAAAGTCATCAGCCTATCGTCCTCCCCTCTGTGTAATACAGGCTCATCAGCCCATCATCCTCTCCACTCTGAAATACAACGTCATAAGCCTAACATCTTCCCCTCTGTGTAATACAGCGTCATCAGCCATTCGTCCTCCCCTCTGTGTGATACCACACTCATCAGCCTACCATCCTCCCCTATGTGTAATGCAACACTCATCAGTCTAATGTCCTCCACTCTGTGTAATACAGCATCATTAGCCTATCGTCCTCCCCTCTGTGTAATACAACGTCATCAGCCTACTCTCCTCCCCTCTGTTCAATACAACATCATCAGCCTACTGTCCTTTCCTCTGTGTAATACAGCGTCATCAGCCTACTGTCCTCCCCTCAGTGTAACACTGTGTCATCAGCCTACCGTCCTCCCCTCTGTGTAATACAACACTCATCAACCTACGTCCTCCCATCTGTGTAATACAACACTCATCAGCCTATCATTCACCCCTCCGTTTCACACAACACTCATCAGCCGATCTTCCTCCACTCTGTGTAATACATTGTCATCAGCCTATGGTCCTCCCTCTGTGTAATACAACGTCATCAGCCTACCGTCCCTCCCTCTGTGTAAAACAGCGTCATCAGCCTACCGTCCTCCCCTCTGTGTAATACCAGCTTCACCAGCCTACCAGCCTCCCCTAGGTGTAATACACCATCATCAGCCTACCGTCCTCACTTCTGTGTAATACAGTGTCATCAGCCTACGTCCTCCCATCTGTGTAATACAACACTCATCAGCCTATCATCCACCTCTCTGTTTCACACAATACTCATCAGCTGATCGTCCTCCACTCTGTGTAATACACTGTTATCAGCCTACCGTCCTCCCCTCTGTGTAATACAGCGTCATCAGCCTACCGTCCGCCCCTCTGTGTGATACAATGTCATCAGCCTATCGTCCTCCCCTCTGTGTAATACAGGCTCATCAGCCCATCATCTCTCCACTGTGCAATTCAACGTCATCAGCCTAACATCTTCCCCTCTGTGTAATACAGCGTCATCAGCCATTCGTCCTCCCCTCTGTGTGATACCACACTCATCAGCCTACCATCCTGCCGTCTGTGTAATGCAACAATCATCAGTCTAATGTCCTCCGCTCTGTGTAATACACAGTCATCAGCCTACTGTCCTCCCCCTGTGTAATACAACGTCATCAGCCTACCGTCCCTCCCTCTGTGTAATACAGAGTCATCAGCCTACAGTCCTCCCCTCTGTGTAATACAGCGTCATTAGCCCATCATCCTCCCCTCTGTGTAATACAACGTCATCAGCCTACTGTCCTCCCCTCTGTGTAATACAGCGTCATCAGCCTACTGTCATTTCCTCTGTGTAATACAGCGTCATCAGCCTACCGTCCTCCCCTCAGTGTAATGCTGTGTCATCAGCCTACCTTCCTCCACTCTGTGTAATACAACACTCATCAGCCTACGTCCTCCCATCTGTGTAATACAACACTCATCAGCCTATCATCCACCCCTCTGTTTCACACAATACTCATCAGCCGATCGTCCTCCACTCTGTGTAATACACTGTCATCAGCCTACCGTCCTCCCCTCTGTGTAATACAGCGTCATCAGCCTACCGTCCACCCCTCTGTGTGATACAAAGTCATCAGCCTATCGTCTTCCCTTCTGTGTAATACAGGCTCATCAGCCCA
>NW_027274660.1:0-88282 GCF_030028105.1 Mobula birostris | reverse complement strand
TAATACCAGTGCCGTACTCTCCATCTCTCTACATGAATCCAGTGCCGTCCTACCCATCTATCTACGTAAAACCAGTGCAGTGTTCTCAATCTCTCTACATAAAACCAGTGCCATCCTCTCCATCTCTCTAAATAAAACCAGTGCCGTCCTACCCACCCGTCTACATAAAACCAGTGCCATCCTACCCATCGAACTACATAAAACCTGTGCCGTCAGCCCCAACTAAGTACATAAAACCAGTGTCATCCTCCCCACCTATCTACATAAAACCAGTGCCGTCCTCCCCATCTATCTATATAAAACTAGTGCCATCCTTTCCATCTCTCTACATAATACCAGTGCTGTCCTCCCCATCTAACTACATAAAACCAGTGCCGTCCTCCCCATCTATCTACATAAAATCAGTGCCATCCTACTCATCTATCTACATAAAACCAGTGCCATCCTCCCCATATATCTACATAAAACCAGTGCCGTCCTCCCCATCTATCTAAATAAAACCAGTCCCATACTCTCCATCTCTCTCATAAAACCAGTACCGTCCTCCCCATCTGTCTGCATAAAACCAGTGTTGTCCTCCCCATCTGTCTGCATAAAACCAGTGTCGTCCTCCCCATCAATCTCGATAAAACCAGTGCCCGTTCTCTCCATCTCTCTACATGAATCCAGTGCCGTCCTCCACATCTCTCTACATAAAACCAGTGCCCTCCTACCCATCTAACTACATAAAACCAGTGCTGTCCTCCCCATCTATCTGCATTAAAAAAATGCCGTCCTCCTCATCTGTCTGCATAAAAGCAGTGCAGTCCTCCCCATCTCTCTACATAAAACCAGTGCCTTCCTACCCATCTATCTACATAAAACCAGGGTCGTCCACCCCATCTATCTACATAAAATCAGTGCCATCCTACTCATCTATCTACATAAAACCAGTGCCATCCACCCCATCTCTCTATATAAAACCAGAGCCGTCCTCTCTATCTCTCTACATAAAACCAGTGCCGTCCTACCCATCTATCTACATAAAACCAGTGTCGTCCACCCATCTATCTACATAAAATCAGTGCCATCCTCCCCATGTATCCACATAAAACTAGTCCTGTCCTCTGCATCTCTCTACATAAAACCAGTGCCACCATACCCATCTATATACATAATACCAGTGCCGTACTCTCCATCTCTCTCATAAAACCAGTACCGTCCTCCCCATCTATTTGCATAAAACCAGTGTCGTCCTCCCCATCAATCTAGATAAAACCAGTGCCATCGTACCCAACGAACTAGATAAAACCAGTGCCATCCTCCCCATCTAACTACATAATACCAGTGCCGTCCTCTCCATCTCTCTACCTAAAACCAGTGCCATCTTCCTCATCTATCTGCATAAGACCATTCCCGTCCAACCCATCTATCTACATAAAACCAGTGCCGTGCTACTGATCCATCAACATAAAACCAGTGTCGTCCTCCCCATCTATCTACATAAAACCAGTGCAGTCCACCCCATCTATCTACATAAAACCAGTGCCCATTCTCTCCATCTCTCTACATGAATCCAGTGCCGTCCTCCACATCTCTCTACATAAAACCAGTGCCATCGTACTCATCTATCTACATAAAACCAGTGCCGACCTACCCATCTATCTACATAATACCAGTGCCGTACTCTCCATCTCTCTACATCAATCCAGTGCTGTCCTACCCATCTATCTACGTAAAACCAGTGCCGTGTTCTCAATCTCTCTACATAAAACCAGTGCCATCCTCCCCATCTCTCTAAATAAAACCAGTGCCGTCCTACCCTCCCGTCAACATAAAACCAGTGCCATCCTACCCATCTAACTACATAAAACCTGTGCCGTCCGCCCCAACTAAGTACATAAAACCAGTGTCATCCTCCCCACCTATCTACATAAAACCAGTGCCGTCCTCCCCATCTGTCTGCATAAAACCAGTGTCGTCCTCCCCATCAATCTAGATAAAACCAGTGCCGTCGTACCCAACGAACTAGATAAAACCAGTGCCAACCTCCCCATCTAACTACATAATACCAGTGCCGTCCTCTCCATCTCTCTACATAAAACCAGTGCCATCTTCCTCATCTATCTGCATAAGACCATTGCCGTCCTACCCATCTATCTACATAAAACCAGTGCCATGCTACTGATCCATCAACATAAAACCAGTGTCGTCCTCCCCATGTATCTACAGAAAACCAGTGCCGTCCTCCCCATCTATCTATATAAAATTAGTGCCATCCTTTCCATCTCTCTACATGAATCCAGTGCCGTCCTCCACATCTATCTACATAAAACCAGTGCCGTGCTATTGATCCATCAACATAAAACCAGTGTCGTCCTCCCCATCTATCTACATAAAACCAGTGCCCGTTCTCTCCATCTCTCTACATGAATCCAGTGCCGTCCTCCACATCTCCCTACATAAAACCAGTGCAATCCTACTCATCTATCTACATAAAACCAGTGCCCGTTCTCTCCGTCTCTCTACATGAATCCAGTGCCATCCTCCACATCTCTCTACATAATACCAGTGCCGTACTCTCCATCTCTCTCATAAAACCAGTACCGTCCTCCCCATCTGTCTGCATAAAACCAGTGTCGTCCTCCCCATCAATCTAGATAAAACCAGTGCCGTCGTACCCAACGAACTAGATAAAACCAGTGCCATCCTCCCCATCTCTCTAAATAAAACCAGTGCTATCCTACCCACCCGTCTACATAAAACCAGTGCCATCCTACCCTTCTAACTACATAAAACCTGTGCCGTCTGCCCCAACTAAGTACATAAAACCAGTGTCATCCTCTCCACCTATCTACATAAAACCAGTGCCTTCCTCCCCATCTATCTATATAAAACTAGTGCCACGCTTTCCATCTCTCTACATAATACCAGTGCTGTACTCCCCATCTAACTACATAAAACCAGTGCCGTCCTCCCCATCTATCTACATAAAATCAGTGCCATCCTACTCATCTATCTACATAAAACCAGTGCCATCCTCCCCATATATCTACATAAAACTAGTGCCGTCCTCCCCATCTATCTAAATAAAACCAGTACCATCTTACCCATCTATCTACATAAAACCAGTGCCGTCCTCCCCATCTATCTACATAAAACCAGTGCAGTCCTCCCCATCTATCTAAATAAAACCAGTGCCATCCTACCCATCTATCTACATAAAACCAGTGCTGTCCTCCCCATCTAACTACATAAAACCTGTGCCGTCCGCCCCAACTAAGTACATAAAACCAGTGTCATCCTCCCCATCTCTCTAAATAAAACCAGTGCCGTCCTACCCTCCCGTCTACATAAAACCAGTGCCATCCTACCCATCTAACTACATAAAACCTGTGCCGTCCGCCCCAACTAAGTACATAAAACCAGTGTCATCCTCCCCACCTATCTACATAAAACCAGTGCCGTCCTCCCCATCTATCTATATAAAACTAGTGCCATCCTTTCCATCTCTCTACATAATACCAGTGCTGTCCTCCCCATCTGACTACATAAAACCAGTGCCGTGCTCCCAATCTATCTACATAAAATCAGTGCCATCCTACTCATCTATCTACATAAAACCAGTGCCATCCTCCCCATATATCTACATAAAACCAGTGCCGTCCTCCCCATCTATCTAAATAAAACCAGTCCCATACTCTCCAGCTCTCTCATAAAACCAGTACCGTCCTCCCCATCTGTCTGCATAAAACCAGTGTCGTCCTCCCCATCAATCTAGATAAAACCAGTGCCGTCGTACCCAACGAACTAGATAAAACCAGTGCCAACCTCCCCATCTAACCACATAATACCAGTGCCGTCCTCTCCATCTCTCTACATAAAACCAGTGCCATCTTCCTCATCTATCTGCATAAGACCATTGCCGTCCTACCCATCTATCTACATAAAACCAGTGCCATGCTACTGATCCATCAACATAAAACCAGTGTCGTCCTCCCCATCTATCTACAGAAAACCAGTGCCGTCCTCCCCATCTATCTATATAAAACTAGTGCCATCCTTTCCATCTCTCTACATGAATCCAGTGCCGTCCTCCACATCTATCTACATAAAACCAGTGCCGTGCTATTGATCCATCAACATAAAACCAGTGTCGTCCTCCCCATCTATCTACATAAAACCAGTGCCCGTTCTCTCCATCTCTCTACATGAATCCAGTGCCGTCCTCCACATCTCCCTACATAAAACCAGTGCAATCCTACTCATCTATCTACATAAAACCAGTGCCCGTTCTCTCCATCTCTCTACATGAATCCAGTGCCATCCTCCACATCTCTCTACATAAAACCAGTGCAATCCTACTCATCTATCTACATAAAACCAGTGCCGTCCTACTGATCCATCAACATAAAACCAGTGCCGTCCCACCCATCTATCTACATAAAACCATTGCCACCCTACACATCTATATGCATAATACCAGTGCAGTACTCTCCATCTCTCTCATAAAATCAGTACCGTCCTCCCCATCTGTCTGCATAAAACCAGTGTCGTCCACCCATCTATCTACATAAAATCAGTGCCATCCTCCCCATGTATCCACATAAAACCAGTCCTGTCCTCTGCATCTCTTTACATAAAACCAGTGCCACCATACCCATCTATATACATAATACCAGTGCCGTACTCTCCATCTCTCTCATAAAACCAGTACCGTCCTCCCCATCTATTTGCATAAAACCAGTGTCGTCCTCCCCATCAATCTAGATAAAACCAGTGCCGTCGTACCCAACGAACTAGATAAAACCAGTGCCATCCTCCCCATCTAACTACATAATACCAGTGCCGTCCTCTCCATCTCTCTACATAAAACCAGTGCCATCTTCCTCATCTATCTGCATAAGACCATTGCCGTGCTACTGATCCATCAACATAAAACCAGTGCCGTCCTACCCATCTATCTACATAAAACCAGTGCCGTCCCACCCACCTATCTACATAAAACCAGTGCCACCCTGCACATCTATATGCATAATACCAGTGCCGTACTCTCCATCTCTCTCATAAAACCAGTACCGTCCTCAACATCTGTCTGCATAAAACCAGTGTCGTCCTCCCCATCTATCTAGACAAAACCAGTGCCGTAGTACCCAAAGAACTAGATAAAACCAGTGCCATCCTCCCCGTCTAACTACATAATACCAGTGCCATCCTCTCCATCTCTCTGCATAAAACCAGTGCCCTTTTCCTCATCTATTTACATAAGACCATGGCCGTCCTACCCATCTATATACATAATACCTGTGCCGTACTCTCCATCTCTCTACATGAATCCAGTGCCGTCCTACCCATCTATCTACGTAAAACCAGTGCAGTGTTCTCAATCTCTCGACATAAAACCAGTGCCATCCTCCCCATCTCTCTAAATAAAACCAGTGCCGTCCTACCCACCCGTCTACATAAAACCAGTGCCATCCTACCCATCTAACTGCATAAAACCTGTGCCGTTAGCCCGAACTAAGTACATAAAACCAGTGTCATCCTCCCCACCTATCTACATAAAACCAGTGCCGTCCTCCCCATCTATCTATATAAAACTAGTGCCATCCTTTCCGTCTCTCTACATAATACCAGTGCTGTCCTCCCCATCTAACTACATAAAACCAGTGCCGTCCTCCCCATCTATCTACATAAAATCAGTGCCATCCTACTCATCTATCTACATAAAACCAGTGCCATCCTCCCCATATATCTACATAAAACCAGTGCCGTCCTCTCCATCTATCTGCATAAAACCAGTGTCGTCCTCCCCATCTGTCTGCATAAAACCAGTGTCGTCCTCCCCATCTGTCTGCATAAAACCAGTGTCGTCCTCCCCATCAATCTCGATAAAACCAGTGCCCGTTCTCGCCATCTCTCTACATGAATCCAGTGCCGTCCTCCACATCTCTCTACATAAAACCAGTGCCCTCCTACCCATCTAACTACATAAAACCAGTGCTGTCCTCCCCATCTATCTACATAAAAAAAATGCCGTCCTCCTCATCTGTCTGCATAAAAGCAGTGTAGTCCTCCCCATCTCTCTACATAAAACCAGTGCCTTCCTACACATCTATCTACATAAAACCAGTGCCATCCACCCCATCTCTCTATATAAAACCAGAGCCGTCCTCTCTATCTCTCTACATAAAACCAGTGCCGTCCTAGCCATCTATCTACATAAAACCAGTGTCGTCCACCCATCTATCTACATAAAATCAGTGCCATCCTCCCCATGTATCCACATAAAACCAGTCCTGTCCTCTGCATCTATCTACATGAAACCAGTGCCACCATACCCATCTATATACATAATACCAGTGCCGTACTCTCCATCTCTCTCATAAAACCAGTACCGTCCTCCCCATCTATTTGCATAAAACCAGTGTCGTCCTCCCCATCAATCTAGATAAAACCAGTGCCGTCGTACCCAACGAACTAGATAAAACCAGTGCCATCCTCCCCATCTAACTACATAATACCAGTGCCGTCCTCTCCATCTCTCTACATAAAACCAGTGCCATCTTCCTCATCTATCTGCATAAGACCATTGCCGTGCTACTGATCCATCAACATAAAACCAGTGTCGTTCTCCCCATCTATCTACATAAAACCAGTGCCCGTTCTCTCCATCTCTCTACATGAATCCAGTGCCGTCCTCCACATCTCTCTACATAAAACCAGTGCAATCCTACTCATCTATCTACATAAAAACAGTGCCGTCCTACTGATCCATCAACATAAAACCAGTGCCATCCACCCCATCTCTCTAAATAAAACCAGTGCCCTCCTACCCATCTAACTACATAAAACCAGTGCCGTCCTCCTCATCTATCTACATAAAACCAGTGCCGTCCTACCCATCTATCTACATAAAACCAGTGCCGTCCCACCCATCTATCTACATAAAACCAGTGCCACCCTGCACATCTATATGCATAATACCAGTGCCGTACTCTCCATCTCTCTCATAAAACCAGTACCGTCCTCCCCATCTGTCTGCATAAAACCAGTGTCGTCCTCCACATCTATCTACATAAAACCAATGCCGTGCTACTGATCCATCAACATAAAACCAGTGTCGTCCTCCCCATCTATCTACATAAAACCAGTGCCCGTTCTCTCCATCTCTCAACATGAATCCGGTGCCGTCCACCACATCTCCCTACATAAAACCAGTGCAATCCTACTCATCCATCTACATAAAACCAGTGCCCGTTCTCTCCATCTCTCTACATGAATCCAGTGCCGTCCTCCACATCTCCCTACATAAAACCAGTGCAATACTACTCATCTATCTCCATAAAACCAGTGCCGTCCTACCCACCCGTCTACATAAAACCAGTGCCATCCTACCCATCTAACTACATAAAACCTGTGCCGTCCGCCCCAACTAAGTACATAAAACCAGTGCCGTCCTCCCCATCTATCTATATAAAACTAGTGCCATCCTTTCCATCTCTCTACATAATACCAGTGCCGTCCTCCCCATCTAACTACATAAAACCCGAGCCGTGCTCCCCATCTATCTACATAAAATCAGTGCCATCCTACTCATCTATCTACATAAAATCAGTGCCATCCTCCCCATATATCTACATAAAACCAGTGCCGTCCTCCCCATCTATCTAAATAAAACCAGTGCCATCCTACCCATCTATCTACATAAAACCAGTGCCGTCCTCCCCATCTATCTACATAAAACCAGTACTGTCCTCTGCATCTCTCTACATAAAACCAGTGCCACCCTACCCATCTATATACATAATACCAGTGCCGTACTCTCCATCTCTCTCATAAAACCAGTACCGTCCTCCCCATCTGTCTGCATAAAACCAGTGTCGTCCTCTCCATCAATCCAGATAAAACCAGTGCCGTCGTACCCAACGAACTAGATAAAACCAGTGCCATCCTCCCCATCTAACTACGTAATACCAGTGCCGTCCTCTCTATCTCTCTACATAAAACCAGTGCCATCTTCCTCATCTATCTGCATAAGACCATTGCCGTCCTACCCATCTATCTACATAAAACCAGTGCCATGCTACTGATCCATCAACATAAAACCAGTGTCGTCCTCCCCATCTATCTACAGAAAACCAGTGCCGTCCTCCCCATCTATCTATATAAAACTAGTGCCATCCTTTCCATCTCTCTACATGAATCTAGTGCCGTCCTCCACATCTATCTACATAAAACCAGTGCCGTGCTGCTGATCCATCAACATAAAACCAGTGTCGTCCTCCCCATCTATCTACATAAAACCAGTGCCCGTTCTCTCCATCTCTCTACATGAATCCAGTGCTGTCCTCCACATCTCCCTACATAAAACCAGTGCAATCCTACTCATCTATCTACATAAAACCAGTGCCCGCTCTCTCCATCTCTTTACCTGAATCCAGTGCCATCCTCCACATCTCTCTACATAAAACCAGTGCAATCCTACTCATCTATCTACATAAAACCAGTGCCGTGCTACTGATCCATCAACGTAAAACCAGTGCCGTCCCACCCATCTATCTACATAAAACCATTGCCACCCTACACATCTATATGCATAATACCAGTGCAGTACTCTCCATCTCTCTCATAAAACCAGTACCGTCCTCCCCATCTGTCTGCATAAAACCAGTGTCGTCCTCCCCATCTATCTAGATAAAACCAGTGCCGTCGTACCCAACGAACTAGATAAAACCAGCGCCATCCTCCCCGTCTAACTACATAATACCAGTGCCATCCTCTCCATCTCTCTACATAAAACCAATGCCATTTTCCTCATCTATCTACATAAGACCATGGCCGTCCTACCCATCTATATACGTAATACCAGTGCCGTACTCTCCATCTCTCTACATTAATCCAGTGCCGTCCTACCCATCTATCTACGTAAAACCAGTGCAGTGTTCTCAATCTCTCTACATAAAACCAGTGCCATCCTCCCCATCTCTCTAAATAAAACCAGTGTCGTCCTACTCACCCATCTACATAAAACCAGTGCCATCCTCCCCATCTAACTACATAAAACCTGTGCCGTCCGCCCCAACTAACTACATAAAACCAGTGCCGTCCTCCCCATCTATCTACATAAAATCAGTGCCTTCCTACTCATCTATCTACATAAAACCAGTGCCATCCTCCCCATATATCTACATAAAACCAGTGCCGTCCTCCCCATCTATCTAAATAAAACCAGTCCCATACTCTCCATCTCTCTCATAAAAACAGTACCGTCCTCCCCATCAGTCTGCATAAAACCAGTGTCGTCCTCCCCATCTGTCTGCATAAAACCAGTGTCGTCCTCCCCATCAATCTAGATAAAACCAGTGCCCGTTCTCTCCATCTCTCTACATGAATCCAGTGCCGTCCTCCACATCTCTCTACATAAAACCAGTGCCCTCCTACCCATCTAACTACATAAAACCAGTGCTGTCCTCCCCATCTATCTGCATTAAAAAAATGCCGTCCTCCTCATCTGTCTGCATAAAAGCAGTGTAGTCCTCCCCATCTCTCTACATAAAACCAGTGCCTTCCTACCCATCTATCTACATAAAACCAGTGTCGTCCACCCCATCTATCTACATAAAATCAGTGCCATCCTACTCATCTATCTACATAAAACCAGTGCCATCCACCCCATCTCTCTATATAAAACCAGAGCCGTCCTCTCTATCTCTCTACATAAAACCAGTGCCGTCCTACCCATCTATCTACATAAAACCAGTGTCGTCCACCCATCTATCTACATAAAATCAGTGCCATCCTCCCCATGTATCCACATAAAACTAGTCCTGTCCTCTGCATCTCTCTACATAAAACCAGTGCCACCATACCCATCTATATACATAATACCAGTGCCGTACTCTCCATCTCTCTCATAAAACCAGTACCGTCCTCCCCATCTATTTGCATAAAACCAGTGTCGTCCTCCCCATCTATTTGCATAAAACCAGTGTCGTCCTCCCCATCAATCGAGATAAAACCAGTGCCGTCGAACCCAACGAACTAGATAATACCAGTGCCGTCCTCTCCATCTCTCTACATAAAACCAGTGCCATCTTCCTCATCTATCTGCATAAGACCATTGCCGTGCTACTGATCCATCAACATAAAACCAGTGTTGTCCTCCCCATCTATCTACATAAAACCAGTGCCCGTTCTCTCCATCTCTCTACATGAATCCAGTGCCGTCCTCCACATCTCTCTACATAAAACCAGTGCAATCCTACTCATCTATCTACATAAAAACAGTGCCGTCCTACTGATCCATCAACATAAAACCAGTGCCATCCACCCCATCTCTCTAAATAAAACCAGTGTCCTCCTACCCATCTAACTACATAAAACCAGTGCCGTCCTCCTCATCTATCTACATAAAACCAGTGCCGTCCTACCCATCTATCTACATAAAACCAGTGCCGTCCCACCCATCTATCTACATAAAACCAGTGCCACCCTACACATCTATATGCATAATACCAGTGCCGTACTCTCCATCTCTCTCATAAAACCAGTACCGTCCTCCCCATCTGTCTGCATAAAACCAGTGTCGTCCTCCCCATCTATCTAGATAAAACCAGTGCCGTCGTACCCAAAGAACTAGATAAAAAAAGCGCCATCCTCCCCGTCTAACTACATAATACCAGTGCCATCCTCTCCATCTCTCTACATAAAACCAGTGCCCTTTTCCTCATCTATCTACATAAGACCATGGCCGTCCTACCCATCTATATACATAATACCAGTGCCGTACTCTCCATCCCTCTACATGAATCCAGTGCCGTCCTACCCATCTATCTACGTAAAACCAGTGCCGTGTTCTCAATCTCTCTACATAAAACCAGTGCCATCCTCCCCATCTCTCTAAATAAAACCAGTGCTATCCTACCCTTCTAACTACATAAAACCTGTGCCGTCCGCCCCAACTAAGTACATAAAACCAGTGTCATCCTCCCCACCTATCTACATAAAACCAGTGCCTTCCTCCCCATCTATCTATATAAAACTAGTGCCACGCTTTCCATCTCTCTACATAATACCAGTGCTGTACTCCCCATCTAACTACATAAAACCAGTGCCGTCCTCCCCATCTATCTACATAAAATCAGTGCCATCCTACTCATCTATCTACATAAAACCAGTGCCATCCTCCCCATATATCTACATAAAACTAGTGCCGTCCTCCCCATCTATCTAAATAAAACCAGTACCATCTTACCCATCTATCTACATAAAACCAGTACCGTCCTCCCCATCTGTCTACATAAAACCAGTGCCGTGCTACTGATCCATCAACATAAAACCAGTGTCGTCCTCCCCATCTATCTACATAAAACCAGTACAGTCCACCCCATCTATCTGCATAAAACCAGTGCCCATTCTCTCCATCTCTCTACATGAATCCAGTGCCGTCCTCCACATCTCTCTACATAAAACCAGTGCCATCCTACTCATCTATCTACATAAAACCAGTGCCGTCCCACCCATTTACCTACAAAAAACCAGTGCCACCCTACACATCTATATACATAATACCAGTGCCGTACTCTCCATCTCTCTCATAAAACCAGTACCGTCCTCACCATCTGTCTGCATAAAACCAGTGTCGTCCTCCCCATCTATCTACAGAAAACCAGTGCTGTCCTCTCCATCTATCTATATAAAACTAGTGCCATCCTTTCCATCTCTCTACATAATACCAGTGCTGTCCTCCCCATCTAACTACATAAAACCAGTGCCGTCCTCCCCATCTATCTACATAAAATCAGTGCCATCCTACTCATCTATCTACATAAAACCAGTGCCATCCTCCCCATATATCTACATAAAACCAGTGCCGTCCTCCCCATCTATCTAAATAAAACCAGTCCCATACTCTCCAGCTCTCTCATAAAACCAGTACCGTCCTCCCCATCTGTCTGCATAAAACCAGTGTCGTCCTCCCCATCTCTCTACATAAAACCAGTGCCTTCCTACCCATCTATCTACATAAAACCAGTGTCGTACACCCCATCTATCTACATAAAATCAGTGCCATCCTACTCATCTATCTACATAAAACCAGTGCCATCCACCCCATCTCTCTATATAAAACCAGAGCCGTCCTCTCTATCTCTCTACATAAAACCAGCGCCATCCTCCCCGTCTAACTACATAATACCAGTGCCATCCTCTCCATCTCTCTACATAAAACTAGTGCCCTTTTCCTCATCTATCTACATAAGACCATGGCCATCCTACCCATCTATATACATAATACCAGTGCCGTTCTCTCCATCTCTCTACATGAATCCAGTGCCGTCCTACCCATCTATCTACGTAAAACCAGTGCCGTGTTCTCAATCTCTCTACATAAAACCAGTGCCATCCTCCCCATCTCTCTAAATAAAACCAGTGCCATCCTACCCATCTCTCTACATAAAACCAGTGCTGTCCTCCCCATCTATCTACATAAAACTAGTCCTGCCCTCTGATTCTCTCTACATAAAACCAGTGCCACCCTACCCATCTATATACATAATACCAGTGCCGTACTCTCCATCTCTCTCATAAAACCAGTACCGCCCTCCCCATCTGTCTGCATAAAACCAGTGTCGTCCTCCCCATCAATCTAGATAAAACCAGTGCCATCGTACCCAACGAACTAGATAAAACCAGTGCCATCCTCCCCATCTAACTACATAATACCAGTGCCGTCCTCTCTATCTCTCTACATAAAACCAGTGCCATCTTCCTCATCTATCTGCATAAGACCATTCCCGTCCTACCCATCTATCTACATAAAACCAGTGCCGTGCTACTGATCCATCAACATAAAACCAGTGTCGTCCTCCCCATCTATCTACATAAAACCAGTGCAGTCCACCCCATCTATCTACATAAAACCAGTGCCCATTCTCTCCATCTCTCTACATGAATCCAGTGCCGTCCTCCACATCTCTCTACATAAAACCAGTGCCGTCCTACTGATCCATCAACATAAAACCAGTGCAATCCACCCCATCTCTCTAAATAGAGCCAGTGCCCTCCTACCCATCTATCTACATAAAACCAGTGCCATCCTCCCCATATATCTACATAAAACCAGTGCAGTCCTCCCCATCTATCTATATAAAACTAGTGCCATCCTTTCCATCTCTCTACATAATACCAGTGCCGTCCTCCCCATCTCACTACATGAAACAAGTGCCGTCCTCCCCATCTATCTACATAAAATCAGTGCCATCCTACTCATCTATCTACATAAAACCAGTGCCATCCTCCCCATATATCTACATAAAACCAGTGCCGTCCTCCCCATCTATCTATATAAAACTAGTGCCATCCTTTCCATCTCTCTACATAATACCAGTGCCGTCCTCCCCATCTCACTACATGAAACAAGTGCCGTCCTCCCCATCTATCTACATAAAATCAGTGCCATCCTACTCATCTATCCACATAAAACCAGTGCCAAACTCCCCATCTATCTACATAAAACCAGTGCCGTCCTCCCCATTTATCTACATAAAACCAGTGCCATCCTACCCATCTATCTACATAAAACCAGTGCTGTCCTCCCCATCTATCTACATGAAACAAGTGCCGTCCTCCCCATCTCTCTACATAAAACCAGTGCCACCCTACCCATCTATATACATAATACCAGTGCCGTGCTCTCCATCTCTCTCATAAAGCCAGTACCGTCCTCCCCATCTGACTGCATAAAAACAGTGTCGTCCTCCCCATCTAACTGCATAATACCAGTGCCGTCCTCTCTATCTCTCTACATAAAACCAGTGCCATCTTCCTCATCTATCTGCATAAGACCATTCCCGTCCTACCCATCTATCTACATAAAACCAGTGCCGTGCTACTGATCCTTCAACATAAAACAAGTGTTGTCCTCCCCATCTATCTACATAAAACCAGTGCAGTTCACCCCATCTATCTACATAAAACCAGTGCCCATTCTCTCCATCTCTCTACATGAATCCAGTGCCGTCCTCCACATCTCTCTACATAAAACCAGTGCCATCCTACTCATCTATCTACATAAAACCAGTGCCGTCCTACTGATCCATCAACATAAAACCAGTGCATTCCACCCCATCTCTCTTAATAGAACCAGTGCCCTCCTACCCATCTAACTACATAAAACCAGTGCCGTCCTCTCCATCTCTCTACATAAAACCAGTGCCATCTTCCTCATCTATCTGCATAAGACCATTGCCGTCCTACCCATCTATCTACATAAAACCAGTACCGTCCTCCCCATCTATCTACATAAAATCAGTGCCGTCCTACCCATCTATCTACATAAAACAAGTGCCATCCTTTCCATCTCTCTACATGAATCCAGTGCCGTCCTCCACATCTCTCTACATAAAACCAGTGCCATCTTCCTCATCTATCTGCATAAGACAATTGCCGTCCTCCCCATCTATCTACATAAAACCAGTGCCGTCCTCCCCATCTATTTACATAAAACCAGTCCTGTCCTCTGCATCTCTCTACATAAAACCAGTGCCACCCTACCCATCTATATACATAATACCCGTGCCGTACTCTCCATCTCTCTCATAAAACCAGTACCGTCCTCCCCATCTGTCTGCATAAAACCAGTGTCGTCCTCCCCATCAATCTAGATAAAACCAGTGCCGTCGTACCCAACGAACTAGATAAAACCAGTGCCGTCCTCCCAATCTAACTACATAATACCAGTGCCGTCCTCTCCATCTCTCTACATAAAACCAGTGCCATCTTCCTCATCTATCTGCATAAGACCATTGCCGTCCTACCGATCTATCTACATAAAACAAGTGCCGTCCTCCCCATCTATCTACATAAAATCAGTGCCGTCCTACCCATCTATCTACATAAAACAAGTGCCGTCCTCCCCATCTATCTACATAAAATCAGTGCCATCCTCCTCATCTATCTACATAAAACCAGAGCCATCCTCCCCATCTATCTACATACAACCAGTCCTGTCCTATGCATCTCTCTACATAAAACCAGTGCCACCATACCCATCTATATACATAATACCAGTGCCGTACTCTCCATCTCTCTCATAAAACCAGTACCGTCCTCCCCATCTCTCTAAATAAAACCAGTGCCACCATACCCATCTATATACATAATACCAGTGCCGTACTCTCAATCTCTGTACATAAAACCAGTGCCATCCTCCCCATCTCTCTAAATAAAACCAGTGCCGTCCTACCCATCTATCTACATAAAATCAGTGCCATCCTACTCATCTATCTACATAAAACCAGTGCCATCCTCCCCATCTATCTACATACAACCAGTCCTGTCCTATGCATCTCTCTACATAAAACCAGTGCCACCATACCCATCTATATACATAATACCAGTGCCGTACTCTCCATCTCTCTCATAAAACCAGTACCGTCCTCCCCATCTATTTGCATAAAACCAGTGTCGTCCTCCCCATCAATCTAGATAAAACCAGTGCCGTCGTACCCAACGAACTAGATAAAACCAGTGCCATCCTCCCCATCTAACTACATAATACCAGTGCCGTCCTCTCCATCTCTCTACATAAAACCAGTGCCATCTTCCTCATCTATCTGCATAAGACCATTGCCGTCCTACCCATCTATCTACATCAAAACAGTGCCGTGCTACTGATCCATCAACATAAAACCAGTGCCGTCCTCCCCATCTATCTATATAAAACTAGTGCCATCCTTTCCATCTCTCTACATAATACCAGTGCCGTCCTCCCCATCTATCTACATGAAAGAAGTGCCGTCCTCCCCATCTATCTACATAAAATCAGTGCCATCCTACTCATCTATCCACAGAAAACCAGTGCCAAACTCCCCATCTATCTACATAAAACCAGTGCCGTCCTCCCCATTTATCTACATAAAACCAGTGCCATCCTACCCATCTATCTACATAAAACCAGTGCTGTCCTCCCCATCTATCTACATGAAACAAGTGCCGTCCTCCCCATCTCTCTACATAAAACCAGTGCCACCCTACCCATCTATATACATAATACCAGTGCCGTACTCTCCATCTCTCTCATAAAACCAGTACCGTCCTCCCCATCTGACTGCATAAAAACAGTGTCGTCCTCCCCATCAATCTAGATAAAACCAGTGCCATCGTACCCAACGAACTAGATAAAACCAGTGCCACCCTCCCCATCTAACTACATAATACCAGTGCCGTCCTCTCTATCTCTCTACATAAAACCAGTGCCATCTTCCTCATCTATCTGCATAAGACCATTCCCGTCCTACCCATCTATCTACATAAAACCAGTGCCGTGCTACTGATCCTTAAACATAAAACCAGTGTTGTCCTCCCCATGTATCTACATAAAACCAGTGCAGTTCACCCCATCTATCTACATAAAACCAGTGCCCATTCTCTCCATCTCTCTACATGAATCCAGTGCCGTCCTCCACATCTCTCTACATAAAACCAGTGCCATCCTACTCATCTATCTACATAAAACCAGTGCCGTCCTACTGATCCATCAACATAAAACCAGTGCATTCCACCCCATCTCTCTTAATAGAACCAGTGCCCTCCTACCCATCTAACTACATAAAACCAGTGCCGTCCTCTCCATCTCTCTACATAAAACCAGTGCCATCTTCCTCATCTATCTGCATAAGACCATTGCCGTCCTACCCATCTATCTACATAAAACAAGTGCCGTCCTCCCCATCTATCTACATAAAATCAGTGCCGTCCTACCCATCTATCTACATAAAACAACTGCCGTCCTCCCCATCTTTCTTAATAAAATCAGTGCCATCCTCCCCATCTATCTACATAAAACCAGTGCCGTCCTCCCCATTTGTCTACATAAAACCAGTGCCATCCTACCCATCTATCTACATAAAACCAGTGCCGTCCCCCCATCTATCTACATAAAACCAGTCCTGTCCTCTGCATCTGTCTACATAAAACCAGTGCCACCCTACCCATCTATATACATAATACCAGTGCCGTACTCTCCATCTCTCTCATAAAACCAGTACCGTCCTCCCCATCTGTCTGCATAAAACCAGTGTCGCCCTCCCTATCAATCTAGATAAAACCAGTGTCGCCTTCCCTATCAATCTAGATAAAACCAGTGCCACCCTCCCCATCTAACTACATAATACCAGTGCTGTCCTCTCTATCTCTCTACGTAAAACCAGTGCCATTCTACTCATCTCTCTACATAAAACCAGTGCCATCCTCCCCATCTATCTACATAAAACCAGTGCCATCCTCCCGATCTATCTACATAAAACCAGTGCCATCCTACTCATCTATCTACATAAAACCAGTGCCATCCTCCCCATCTATCTACATAAAACCAGTGCCATCCTCCCGATCTATCTACATAAAACCAGTGCCGTCCTACCCATCTATCTACGTAAAACCAGTGCCGTCCTACCCATCTATCTACGTAAAACCAGTGCCGTGTTCTCAATCTCTCTACATAAAACCAGTGTCATCCTCCCCATCTCTCTAAATAAAACCAGTGCCGTCCTACCAACCCGTCGACATAAAACCAGTGCCATCCTCTCCATCTAACTACATAATACCAGTGCAGTCCTCTCCATCTCTCTACATAAAAGCAGTGCCATCTTCCTCATCTATCTACATAAGAGCATTGCCGTCCTACCTATCTATCTACATAAAACCAGTGCCGTGCTACTGATCCATCAACATAAAACCAGTGCCATCCACCCCATCTCTCTAAATAAAACCAGTGCCGTCCTACCCACCCGTCTACATAAAACCAGTGCCATCCTACCCATCTAACTAGATAAAACCTGTGCCGTCCTCCCCAACTAAGTACATAAAACCAGTGTCATCCTCCCCATCTATATACATAAAACCCATGCCGTCCTCCTCATCTATCTATATAAAACTAGTGCCATCCTTTCCATCTCTCTACATACTACCAGTGCCGTCCTCCCCATCTAACTACATAAAACCAGTGCCGTCCTCCCCATCTATCTACATAAAACCAGTGCCATCCTTCCCATCTATCTACATAAAACCAGTGTCGTCCACCCCATCCAACTACATAAAACCAGTGCCGTCCTCCTCATCTATATACATAAAACCAGTGCCATCCTACCCATCTATCTACATAAAACAAGTGCCGTCCCACCTATCTATCTACATTAAACCTGTGCCACCGTACACATCTATATACATAATACCAGTGCCGTACTCTCCATCTCTCTCATAAAACCAGTACCGTCCTCCCCATCTGTCTGCATAACACCAGTGTCGTCCTCCCCATCAATCTAGATAAAACCAGCGCCGTCGTACCCAACGAACTAGATAAAACCAGTGCCATCCTCCCCATCTAACTACATAATACCAGTGCCGTCCTCTCCATCTCTCTGCATAAAACCAGTGCCATCTTCCTCATCTATCTGCATAAGACTATTGCCGCCCTACCCATCTATCTACATAAAACAAGTGCCGTCCTCCCCATCTATCTACATAAAATCAGTGCCATCCTCCCCATCTATCTACATAAATAAAGTGCCGTCCTCCCCATTTGTCTACATAAAACCAGTGCCATCCTACCCATCTATCTACATAAAACCAGTGCCGTCCTCCCCATCTATCTACATAAAACCAGTCCTGTTCGCTGCATCTCTCTGCATAAAACCAGTGCCACCCTACCCATCTATATACATAATACCAGTGCCGTACTCTCCATCTCTCTAGTAAAACCAGTATCGTCCTCCCCATCTGTCTGCATAAAACCAGTGTCGTCCTCCCTATCAATCTAGATAAAACCAGTGCCGTCGTACCCAACGTACTAGATAAAACCAGTGCCATCCTCCCCATCTAACTACATAATACCAGTGCCGTCCTCTCCATCTCTCGACATAAAACCAGTGCCATCCTCCCCATCTATCTACATAAAACCAGTGCCTTCCTCCCCATCTATCTAAATAAAACCAGTGCCGTCCTACCCATCTATCTAAGTAAAACCAGTGCCGTGTTCTCAATCTCTGTACATAAAACCAGTGCCATCCTCCCCATCTCTCTAAATAAAACCAGTGCCGTCCTACCCATCTATCTACATAAAATCAGTGCAGTTCACCCCATCTATCTACATAAAACCAGTGCCCATTCTCTCCATCTCTCTACATGAATCCAGTGCCGTCCTCCACATCTCTCTACATAAAACCAGTGCCATCCTACTCATCTATCTACATAAAACCAGTGCCGTCCTACTGATCCATCAACATAAAACCAGTGCATTCCACACAATCTCTCTTAATAGAACCAGTGCCCTCCTACCCATCTAACTACATAAAACCAGTGCCGTCCTCTCCATCTCTCTACATAAAACCAGTGCCATCTTCCTCATCTATCTGCATAAGACCATTGCCGTCCTACCCATCTATCTACATAAAACAAGTGCCGTCCTCCCCATCTATCTACATAAAATCAGTGCCGTCCTACCCATCTATCTACATAAAACAACTGCCGTCCTCCCCATCTATCTTAATAAAATCAGTGCCATCCTCCCCATCTATCTACATAAAACCAGTGCCGTCCTCCCCATTTGTCTACATAAAACCAGTGCCATCCTACCCATCTATCTACATAAAACCAGTGCCGTCCCCCCATCTATCTACATAAAACCAGTCCTGTCCTCTGCATCTGTCTACATAAAACCAGTGCCACCCTACCCATCTATATACATAATACCAGTGCCGTACTCTCCATCTCTCTCATAAAACCAGTACCGTCCTCCCCATCTGTCTGCATAAAACCAGTGTCGCCCTCCCTATCAATCTAGATAAAACCAGTGTCGCCTTCCCTATCAATCTAGATAAAACCAGTGCCACCCTCCCCATCTAACTACATAATACCAGTGCTGTCCTCTCTATCTCTCTACGTAAAACCAGTGCCATTCTACTCATCTCTCTACATAAAACCAGTGCCATCCTCCCCATCTATCTACATAAAACCAGTGCCATCCTCCCGATCTATCTACATAAAACCAGTGCCATCCTACTCATCTATCTACATAAAACCAGTGCCATCCTCCCCATCTATCTACATAAAACCAGTGCCATCCTCCCGATCTATCTACATAAAACCAGTGCCGTCCTACCCATCTATCTACGTAAAACCAGTGCCGTCCTACCCATCTATCTACGTAAAACCAGTGCCGTGTTCTCAATCTCTCTACATAAAACCAGTGTCATCCTCCCCATCTCTCTAAATAAAACCAGTGCCGTCCTACCAACCCGTCGACATAAAACCAGTGCCATCCTCTCCATCTAACTACATAATACCAGTGCAGTCCTCTCCATCTCTCTACATAAAAGCAGTGCCATCTTCCTCATCTATCTACATAAGAGCATTGCCGTCCTACCTATCTATCTACATAAAACCAGTGCCGTGCTACTGATCCATCAACATAAAACCAGTGCCATCCACCCCATCTCTCTAAATAAAACCAGTGCCGTCCTACCCACCCGTCTACATAAAACCAGTGCCATCCTACCCATCTAACTAGATAAAACCTGTGCCGTCCTCCCCAACTAAGTACATAAAACCAGTGTCATCCTCCCCATCTGTATACATAAAACCCATGCCGTCCTCCTCATCTATCTATATAAAACTAGTGCCATCCTTTCCATCTCTCTACATACTACCAGTGCCGTCCTCCCCATCTAACTACATAAAACCAGTGCCGTCCTCCCCATCTATCTACATAAAACCAGTGCCATCCTTCCCATCTATCTACATAAAACCAGTGTCGTCCACCCCATCCAACTACATAAAACCAGTGCCGTCCTCCTCATCTATATACATAAAACCAGTGCCATCCTACCCATCTATCTACATAAAACAAGTGCCGTCCCACCTATCTATCTACATTAAACCTGTGCCACCGTACACATCTATATACATAATACCAGTGCCGTACTCTCCATCTCTCTCATAAAACCAGTACCGTCCTCCCCATCTGTCTGCATAACACCAGTGTCGTCCTCCCCATCAATCTAGATAAAACCAGCGCCGTCGTACCCAACGAACTAGATAAAACCAGTGCCATCCTCCCCATCTAACTACATAATACCAGTGCCGTCCTCTCCATCTCTCTGCATAAAACCAGTGCCATCTTCCTCATCTATCTGCATAAGACTATTGCCGCCCTACCCATCTATCTACATAAAACAAGTGCCGTCCTCCCCATCTATCTACATAAAATCAGTGCCATCCTCCCCATCTATCTACATAAATAAAGTGCCGTCCTCCCCATTTGTCTACATAAAACCAGTGCCATCCTACCCATCTATCTACATAAAACCAGTGCCGTCCTCCCCATCTATCTACATAAAACCAGTCCTGTTCGCTGCATCTCTCTGCATAAAACCAGTGCCACCCTACCCATCTATATACATAATACCAGTGCCGTACTCTCCATCTCTCTAGTAAAACCAGTATCGTCCTCCCCATCTGTCTGCATAAAACCAGTGTCGTCCTCCCTATCAATCTAGATAAAACCAGTGCCGTCGTACCCAACGTACTAGATAAAACCAGTGCCATCCTCCCCATCTAACTACATAATACCAGTGCCGTCCTCTCCATCTCTCGACATAAAACCAGTGCCATCCTCCCCATCTATCTACATAAAACCAGTGCCTTCCTCCCCATCTATCTAAATAAAACCAGTGCCGTCCTACCCATCTATCTAAGTAAAACCAGTGCCGTGTTCTCAATCTCTGTACATAAAACCAGTGCCATCCTCCCCATCTCTCTAAATAAAACCAGTGCCGTCCTACCCATCTATCTACATAAAATCAGTGCAGTTCACCCCATCTATCTACATAAAACCAGTGCCCATTCTCTCCATCTCTCTACATGAATCCAGTGCCGTCCTCCACATCTCTCTACATAAAACCAGTGCCATCCTACTCATCTATCTACATAAAACCAGTGCCGTCCTACTGATCCATCAACATAAAACCAGTGCATTCCACCCAATCTCTCTTAATAGAACCAGTGCCCTCCTACCCATCTAACTACATAAAACCAGTGCCGTCCTCTCCATCTCTCTACATAAAACCAGTGCCATCTTCCTCATCTATCTGCATAAGACCATTGCCGTCCTACCCATCTATCTACATAAAACAAGTGCCGTCCTCCCCATCTATCTACATAAAATCAGTGCCGTCCTACCCATCTATCTACATAAAACAAGTGCCGTCCTCCCCATCTATCTACATAAAATCAGTGCCATCCTCCCCATCTATCTACATAAAACCAGTGCCGTCCTCCCCATTTGTCTACATAAAACCAGTGCCATCCTACCCATCTATCTACATAAAACCAGTGCCGTCCCCCCATCTATTTACATAAAACCAGTCCTGTCCTCTGCATCTCTCTACATAAAACCAGTGCCACCCTACCCATCTATATACATAATACCAGTGCCGTACTCTCCATCTCTCTCATAAAACCAGTACCGTCCTCCCCAACTGTCTGCATAAAACCAGTGTCGTCCTCCCCATCAATCTAGATAAAACCAGTGCCGTCGTACCCATCGAACTAGATAAAACCAGTGCCATCCTCCCAATCTAACTACATAATACCAGTGCCGTCCTCTCCATCTCTCTACATAAAACCAGTGCCATCTTCCTCATCTATCTGCATAAGACCATTGCCGTCCTACCCATCTATCTACATAAAACCAGTGCCATCTTCCTCATCTATCTGCATAAGACCATTGCCGTCCTACCCATCTATCTACATAAATCCAGTGCCGTGCTACTGATCCATCAACATAAAACCAGTGTTGTCCTCCCCATCTATCTACATAAAACCAGTGCCATCCTTTCCATCTCTCTACATGAATCCAGTGCCGTCCTCCACATCTCTCTACATAAAACCAGTGCCATCTTCCTCATCTATCTGCATAAGACCATTGCCGTCCTCCCCATCTATCTACATAAAACCAGTGCCGTGCTACTGATCCATCAACATAAAACCAGTGCCGTCCTCCCCATCTATTTACATAAAACCAGTCCTGTCCTCTGCATCTCTCTACATAAAACCAGTGCCACCCTACCCATCTATATACATAATACCCGTGCCGTACTCTCCATCTCTCTCATAAAACCAGTACCGTCCTCCCCATCTGTCTGCATAAAACCAGTGTCGTCCTCCCCATCAATCCAGATAAAACCAGTGCCGTCGTACCCAACGAACTAGATAAAACCAGTGCCGTCCTCCCCATCTAACTACATAATACCAGTGCCGTCCTCTCCATCTCTCTACATAAAACCAGTGCCATCTTCCTCATCTATCTGCATAAGACCATTGCCGTCCTACCGATCTATCTACATAAAACAAGTGCCGTCCTCCCCATCTATCTACATAAAATCAGTGCCGTCCTACCCATCTGTCTACATAAAACAAGTGCCGTCCTCCCCATCTATCTACATAAAATCAGTGCCATCCTCCTCATCTATCTACATAAAACCAGAGCCATCCTCCCCATCTATCTACATACAACCAGTCCTGTCCTATGCATCTCTCTACATAAAACCAGTGCCACCATACCCATCTATATACATAATACCAGTGCCGTACTCTCAATCTCTGTACATAAAACCAGTGCCATCCTCCCCATCTCTCTAAATAAAACCAGTGCCGTCCTACCCATCTATCTACATAAAATCAGTGCCATCCTACTCATCTATCTACATAAAACCAGTGCCATCCTCCCCATCTATCTACATACAACCAGTCCTGTCCTATGCATCTCTCTACATAAAACCAGTGCCACCATACCCATCTATATACATAATACCAGTGCCGTCCTCCCCATCTATCTACATGAAACAAGTGCCGTCCTCCCCATCTATCTACATAAAATCAGTGCCATCCTACTCATCTATCCACATAAAACCAGTGCCAAACTCCCCATCTATCTACATGAAACAAGTGCCGTCCTCCCCATCTCTCTACATAAAACCAGTGCCACCCTACCCATCTATATACATAATACCAGTGCCGTACTCTCCATCTCTCTCATAAAACCAGTACCGTCCTCCCCATCTGACTGCATAAAAACAGTGTCGTCCTCCCCATCAATCTAGGTAAAACCAGTGCCATCGTACCCAACGAACTAGATAAAACCAGTGCCACCCTCCCCATCTAACTACATAATACCAGTGCCGTCCTCTCTATCTCTCTACATAAAACCAGTGCCATCTTCCTCATCTATCTGCATAAGACCATTCCCGTCCTACCCATCTATCTACATAAAACCAGTGCCGTGCCACTGATCCTTAAACATAAAACCAGTGTTGTCCTCCCCATCTATCTACATAAAACCAGTGCAGTTCACCCCATCTATCTACATAAAACCAGTGCCCATTCTCTCCATCTCTCTACATGAATCCAGTGCCGTCCTCCACATCTCTCTACATAAAACCAGTGCCATCCTACTCATCTATCTACATAAAACCAGTGCCGTCCTACTGATCCAACAACATAAAACCAGTGCATTCCACCCCATCTCTCTTAATAGAACCAGTGCCCTCCTACCCATCTAACTACATAAAACCAGTGCCGTCCTCTCCATCTCTCTACATAAAACCAGTGCCATCTTCCTCATCTATCTGCATAAGACCATTGCCGTCCTACCCATCTATCTACATAAAACAAGTGCCGTCCTCCCCATCTATCTGCATAAAATCAGTGCCGTCCTACCCATCTATCTACATAAAACAAGTGCCGTCCTCCCCATCTATCTTAATAAAATCAGTGCCATCCTCCCCATCTATCTACATAAAACCAGTGCCGTCCTCCCCATTTGTCTACATAAAACCAGTGCCATCCTACCCATCTATCTACATAAAACCAGTGCCGTCCCCCCATCTATCTACATAAAACCAGTCCTGTCCTCTGCATCTGTCTACATAAAACCAGTGCCACCCTACCCATCTATATACATAATACCAGTGCCGTACTCTCCATCTCTCTCATAAAACCAGTACCGTCCTCCCCATCTGTCTGCATAAAACCAGTGTCGCCCTCCCTATCAATCTAGATAAAACCAGTGTCGCCTTCCCTATCAATCTAGATAAAACCAGTGCCACCCTCCCCATCTAACTACATAATACCAGTGCTGTCCTCTCTATCTCTCTACGTAAAACCAGTGCCATTCTACTCATCTCTCTACATAAAACCAGTGCCATCCTCCCCATCTATCTACATAAAACCTGTGCCATCCTCCCGATCTATCTACATAAAACCAGTGCCATCCTACTCATCTATCTACATAAAACCAGTGCCATCCTCCCCATCTATCTACATAAAACCAGTGCCATCCTCCCGATCTATCTACATAAAACCAGTGCCGTCCTACCCATCTATCTACGTAAAACCAGTGCCGTGTTCTCAATCTCTCTACATAAAACCAGTGTCATCCTCCCCATCTCTCTAAATAAAACCAGTGCCGTCCTACCCACCCGTCGACATAAAACCAGTGCCATCCTCTCCATCTAACTACATAATACCAGTGCAGTCCTCTCCATCTCTCTACATAAAAGCAGTGCCATCTTCCTCATCTATCTACATAAGAGCATTGCCGTCCTACCTATCTATCTACATAAAACCAGTGCCGTGCTACTGATCCATCAACATAAAACCAGTGCCATCCACCCCATCTCTCTAAATAAAACCAGTGCCGTCCTACCCACCCGTCTACATAAAACCAGTGCCATCCTACCCATCTAACTAGATAAAACCTGTGCCGTCCTCCCCAACTAAGTACATAAAACCAGTGTCATCCTCCCCATCTATATACATAAAACCAGTGCCGTCCTCCTCATCTATCTATATAAAACTAGTGCCATCCTTTCCATCTCTCTACATACTACCAGTGCCGTCCTCCCCATCTAACTACATAAAACCAGTGCCGTCCTCCCCATCTATCTACATAAAACCAGTGCCATCCTTCCCATCTATCTACATAAAACCAGTGTCGTCCACCCCATCCAACTACATAAAACCAGTGCCGTCCTCCTCATCTATATACATAAAACCAGTGCCATCCTACCCATCTATCTACATAAAACAAGTGCCGTCCCACCTATCTATCTACATTAAACCAGTGCCACCGTACACATCTGTATACATAATACCAGTGCCGTACTCTCCATCTCTCTCATAAAACCAGTACCGTCCTCCCCATCTGTCTGCATAACACCAGTGTCGTCCTCCCCATCAATCTAGATAAAACCAGTGCCATCGTACCCAACGAACTAGATAAAACCAGTGCCACCCTCCCCATCTAACTACATAATACCAGTGCCGTCCTCTCTATCTCTCTACATAAAACCAGTGCCATCTTCCTCATCTATCTGCATAAGACCATTCCCGTCCTACCCATCTATCTACATAAAACCAGTGCCGTGCTACTGATCCTTAAACATAAAACCAGTGTTGTCCTCCCCATCTATCTACATAAAACCAGTGCAGTTCACCCCATCTATCTACATAAAACCAGTGCCCATTCTCTCCATCTCTCTACATGAATCCAGTGCCGTCCTCCACATCTCTCTACATAAAACCAGTGCCATCCTACTCATCTATCTACATAAAACCAGTGCCGTCCTACTGATCCATCAACATAAAACCAGTGCATTCCACCCCATCTCTCTTAATAGAACCAGTGCCCTCCTACCCATCTAACTAAATAAAACCAGTGCCGTCCTCTCCATCTCTCTACATAAAACCAGTGCCATCTTCCTCATCTATCTGCATAAGACCATTGCCGTCCTACCCATCTATCTACATAAAACAAGTGCCGTCCTCCCCATCTATCTACATAAAATCAGTGCCGTCCTACCCATCTATCTACATAAAACAAGTGCCGTCCTCCCCATCTATCTTAATAAAATCAGTGCCATCCTCCCCATCTATCTACATAAAACCAGTGCCGTCCTCCCCATTTGTCTACATAAAACCAGTGCCATCCTACCCATCTATCTACATAAAACCAGTGCCGTCCCCCCATCTATCTACATAAAACCAGTCCTGTCCTCTGCATCTGTCTACATAAAACCAGTGCCACCCTACCCATCTATATACATAATACCAGTGCCGTACTCTCCATCTCTCTCATAAAACCAGTACCGTCCTCCCCATCTGTCTGCATAAAACCAGTGTCGCCCTCCCTATCAATCCAGATAAAACCAGTGTCGCCTTCCCTATCAATCTAGATAAAACCAGTGCCACCCTCCCCATCTAACTACATAATACCAGTGCTGTCCTCTCTATCTCTCTACGTAAAACCAGTGCCATTCTACTCATCTCTCTACATAAAACAAGTGCCATCCTCCCCATCTATCTACATAAAACCAGTGCCATCCTCCCGATCTATCTACATAAAACCAGTGCCATCCTACTCATCTATCTACATAAAACCAGTGCCATCCTCCCCATCTATCTACATAAAACCAGTGCCATCCTCCCGATCTATCTACATAAAACCAGTGCCGTCCTACCCATCTATCTACGTAAAACCAGTGCCGTCCTACCCATCTATCTACGTAAAACCAGTGCCGTGTTCTCAATCTCTCTACATAAAACCAGTGTCATCCTCCCCATCTCTCTAAATAAAACCAGTGCCGTCCTACCCACCCGTCGACATAAAACCAGTGCCATCCTCTCCATCTAACTACATAATACCAGTGCAGTCCTCTCCATCTCTCTACATAAAAGCAGTGCCCTTCCTCATCTATCTACATAAGAGCATTGCCGTTCTACCTATCTATCTATATAAAACCAGTGCCGTGCTACTGATCCATCAACATAAAACCAGTGCCATCCACCCCATCTCTCTAAATAAAACCAGTGCCGTCCTACCCACCCGTCTACATAAAACCAGTGCCATCCTACCCATCTAACTAGATAAAACCTGTGCCGTCCTCCCCAACTAAGTACATAAAACCAGTGTCATCCTCCCCATCTATATACATAAAACCAGTGCCGTCCTCCTCATCTATCTATATAAAACTAGTGCCATCCTTTCCATCTCTCTACATACTACCAGTGCCGTCCTCCCCATCTAACTACATAAAACCAGTGCCGTCTTCCCCATCTATCTACATAAAACCAGTGCCATCCTTCCCATCTATCTACATAAAACCAGTGTCGTCCACCCCATCCAACTACATAAAACCAGTGCCGTCCTCCTCATCTATATACATAAAACCAGTGCCATCCTACCCATCTATCTACATAAAACAAGTGCCGTCCCACCTATCTATCTACATTAAACCAGTGCCACCGTACACATCTATATGCATAATACCAGTGCCGTACTCTCCATCTCTCTCATAAAACCAGTACCGTCCTCCCCATCTGTCTGCATAACACCAGTGTCATCCTCCCCATCAATCTAGATAAAACCAGCGCCGTCGTACCCAACGAACTAGATAAAACCAGTGCCATCCTCCCCATCTAACTACATAATACCAGTGCCGTCCTCTCCATCTCTCTGCATAAAACCAGTGCCATCTTCCTCATCTATCTGCATAAGACTATTGCCGCCCTACCCATCTATCTACAGAAAACAAGTGCCGTCCTCCCCATCTATCTACATAAAATCAGTGCCATCCTCCCCATCTATCTACATAAATCCAGTGCCGTCCTCCCCATTTGTCTACATAAAACCAGTGCCATCCTACCCATCTATCTACATAAAACCAGTGCCGTCCTCCCCATCTATCTACATAAAACCAGTCCTGTTCGCTGCATCTCTCTGCATAAAACCAGTGCCACCCTACCCATCTATATACATAATACCAGTGCCGTACTCTCCATCTCTCTCATAAAACCAGTACCGTCCTCCCCATCTGTCTGCATAAAACCAGTGTCGTCCTCCCTATCAATCTAGATAAAACCTGTGCCGTCGTACCCAACGAACTAGATAAAACCAGTGCCATCGTCCCCATCTAACTACATAAAACCAGTGCCTTCCTCCCCATCTATCTACATAAAACCAGTGCCATCCTACCCATCTATCTAAGTAAAACCAGTGCCGTGTTCTCAATCTCTGTACATAAAACCAGTGCCATCCTCCCCATCTCTCTAAATAAAACCAGTGCCGTCCTACCCATCTATCTACATAAAATCAGTGCCATCCTACTCATCTATCTACATAAAACCAGTGCCATCCTCCCCATCTATCTACATACAACCAGTCCTGTCCTATGCATCTCTCTACATAAAACCAGTGCCATCCTACTCATCTATCCACATAAAACCAGTGCCAAACTCCCCATCTATCTACATAAAACCAGTGTCGTCCTCCCCATTTATCTACATGAAACCAGTGCCATCCTACCCATCTATCTACATAAAACCAGTGCTGTCCTCCCCATCTATCTACATGAAACAAGTGCCGTCCTCCCCATCTCTCTAAATGAAACCAGTGCCGTCCTACCCACCCGTCGACATAAAACCAGTGCCATCCTCTCCATCTAACTACATAATACCAGTGCCGTCCTCTCCATCTCTCTACATAAAACCAGTGCCATCTTCCTCATCTATCTGCATAAGACCATTGCCGTCCTACCCATCTATCTACATAAAACAAGTGCCGTCCTCCCCATCTATCTACATAAAATCAGTGCCGTCCTCCCCATCTATCTACATAAAACAAGTGCCGTCCTCCCCATCTATCTTAATAAAATCAGTGCCATCCTCCCCATCTATCTGCATAAAACCAGTGCCGTCCTCCCCATTTGTCTACATAAAACCAGTGCCATCCTACCCATCTATCTACATAAAACCAGTGCCGTCCCCCCATCTATCTACATAAAACCAGTCCTGTCCTCTGCATCTGTCTACATAAAACCAGTGCCACCCTACCCATCTATATACATAATACCAGTGCCGTACTCTCCATCTCTCTCATAAAACCAGTACCGTCCTCCCCATCTGTCTGCATAAAACCAGTGTCGCCCTCCCTATCAATCTAGATAAAACCAGTGTCGCCTTCCCTATCAATCTAGATAAAACCAGTGCCACCCTCCCCATCTAACTACATAATACCAGTGCTGTCCTCTCTATCTCTCTACGTAAAACCAGTGCCATTCTACTCATCTCTCTACATAAAACCAGTGCCATCCTCCCCATCTATCTACATAAAACCTGTGCCATCCTCCCGATCTATCTACATAAAACCAGTGCCGTCCTACCCATCTATCTACGTAAAACCAGTGCCGTCCTACCCATCTATCTACGTAAAACCAGTGCCGTGTTCTCAATCTCTCTACATAAAACCAGTGTCATCCTCCCCATCTCTCTAAATAAAACCAGTGCCGTCCTACCCACCCGTCGACATAAAACCAGTGCCATCCTCTCCATCTAACTACATAATACCAGTGCAGTCCTCTCCATCTCTCTACATAAAAGCAGTGCCATCTTCCTCATCTATCTACATAAGAGCATTGCCGTCCTACCTATCTATCTACATAAAACCAGTGCCGTGCTACTGATCCATCAACATAAAACCAGTGCCATCCACCCCATCTCTCTAAATAAAACCAGTGCCGTCCTACCCACCTGTCTACATAAAACCAGTGCCATCCTACCCATCTAACTAGATAAAACCTGTGCCGTCCTCCCCAACTAAGTACATAAAACCAGTGTCATCCTCCCCATCTATATACATAAAACCAGTGCCGTCCTCCTCATCTATCTATATAAAACTAGTGCCATTCTTTCCATCTCTCTACATACTACCAGTGCCGTCCTCCCCATCTAACTACATAAAACCAGTGCCGTCCTCCCCATCTATCTACATAAAACCAGTGCCATCCTTCCCATCTATCTACATAAAACCAGTGTCGTCCACCCCATCCAACTACATAAAACCAGTGCCGTCCTCCTCATCTATATACATAAAACCAGTGCCATCCTACCCATCTATCTACATAAAACAAGTGCCGTCCCACCTATCTATCTACATTAAACCAGTGCCACCGTACACATCTATATACATAATACCAGTGCCGTACTCTCCATCTCTCTCATAAAACCAGTACCGTCCTCCCCATCTGTCTGCATAACACCAGTGTCGTCCTCCCCATCAATCTAGATAAAACCAGCGCCGTCGTACCCAACGAACTAGATAAAACCAGTGCCATCCTCCCCATCTAACTACATAATACCAGTGCCGTCCTCTCCATCTCTCTGCATAAAACCAGTGCCATCTTCCTCATCTATCTGCATAAGACTATTGCCGCCCTACCCATCTATCTACAGAAAACAAGTGCCGTCCTCCCCATCTATCTACATAAAATCAGTGCCATCCTCCCCATCTATCTACATAAATCCAGTGCCGTCCTCCCCATTTGTCTACATAAAACCAGTGCCATCCTACCCATCTATCTACATAAAACCAGTGCCGTCCTCCCCATCTATCTACATAAAACCAGTCCTGTTCGCTGCATCTCTCTGCATAAAACCAGTGCCACCCTACCCATCTATATACATAATACCAGTGCCGTACTCTCCATCTCTCTAGTAAAACCAGTATCGTCCTCCCCATCTGTCTGCATAAAACCAGTGTCGTCCTCCCTATCAATCTAGATAAAACCAGTGCCGTCGTACACAACGAACTAGATAAAACCAGTGCCATCCTCCCCATCTAACTACATAAAACCAGTGCCTTCCTCCCCATCTATCTACATAAAACCAGTGCCGTCCTACCCATCTATCTAAGTAAAACCAGTGCCGTGTTCTCAATCTCTGTACATAAAACCAGTGCCATCCTCCCCATCTCTCTAAATAAAACCAGTGCCGTCCTACCCATCTATCTACATAAAATCAGTGCCATCCTACTCATCTATCTACATAAAACCAGTGCCATCCTCCCCATCTATCTACATACAACCAGTCCTGTCCTATGCATCTCTCTACATAAAACCAGTGCCATCCTACTCATCTATCCACATAAAACCAGTGCCAAACTCCCCATCTATCTACATAAAACCAGTGTCGTCCTCCCCTTTATCTACATGAAACCAGTGCCATCCTACCCATCTATCTACATAAAACCAGTGCTGTCCTCCCCATCTATCTACATGAAACAAGTGCCGTCCTCCCCATCTCTCTACATAAAACCAGTGCCACCCTACACATCTATATACATAATACCAGTGCCGAACTCTCCATCTCTCTCATAAAACCAGTACCGTCCTCCCCATCTGACTGCATAAAAACAGTGTCGTCCTCCCCATCAATCTAGATAAAACCAGTGCCATCGTACCCAACAAACTAGATAAAACCAGTGCCATTCTCCCCATCTAACTACATAATACCAGTGCCGTCCTCTCTATCTCTCTACATAAAACCAGTGCCATCTTCCTCATCTATCTGCATAAGACCATTGCCGTCCTACCCATCTATCTACATAAAACCAGTGCCGTGCTACTGATCCTTCAACATAAAACCATTGTTGTCCTCCCCATCTATCTACATAAAACCAGTGCAGTCCACCCCATCTATCTACATAAAACCAGTGCCCATTCTCTCCATCTCTCTACATGAATCCAGTGCCGTCCTCCACATCTCTCTACATAAAACCAGTGCCATCCTACTCATCTATCCACAAAAAACCAGTGCCCATTCTCTCCATCTCTCTACATGAATCCAGTGCTGTCCTCCACATCTCTCTAAATAGAACTAGTGCCCTCCTACCCTTCTAACTACATAAAACCAGTGCTGTCCTCTCCATCTCTCTACGTAAAACCAGTGCCATCTTCCTCATCTATCTGCATAAGACCATTGCCGTCCTACCCATCTATCTACATAAAACAAGTGCCGTCCTCCCCATCTATCTACATAAAATCAGTGCCGTCCTACCCATCTATCTACATAAAACAAGTGCCGTCCTCCCCATCTATCTACATAAAATCAGTGCCATCCTCCCCATCTATCTGCATAAAACCAGTGCCGTCCTCCCCATTTGTCTACATAAAACCAGTGCCATCCTACCCATCTATCTACATAAAACCAGTGCCGTCCCCCCATCTATCTACATAAAACCAGTCCTGTCCTCTGCATCTCTCTACATAAAACCAGTGCCACCCTACCCATCTATATACATAATACCAGTGCCGTACTCTCCATCTCTCTCATAAAACCAGTACCGTCCTCCCCATCTGTCTGCATAAAACCAGTGTCGTCCTCCCTATCAATCTAGATAAAACCAGTGCCATCCTTCCCATCTATCTACATAAAACCAGTGCCGTCCCCCCATCTATCTACATAAAACCAGTCCTGTCCTCTGCATCTCTCTACATAAAACCAGTGCCACCCTACCCATCTATATACATAATACCAGTGCCGTACTCTCCATCTCTCTCATAAAACCAGTACCGTCCTCCCCATCTGTCTGCATAAAACCAGTGTCGTCCTCCCTATCAATCTAGATAAAACCAGTGCCATCGTACCCATCGAACTAGATAAAACCAGTGCCATCCTCCCCATCTAACTACATAATACCAGTGCCGTCCTCTCCATCTCTCTACATAAAACCAGTGCCATCTTCCTCATCTATCTGCATAAGACCATTGCCGTCCTACCCATCTATCTACATAAAACCAGTGCCGTGCTACTGATCCATCAACATAAAACCAGTGCCACCCACCCCATCTCTCTAAATAAAACCAGTGCCCTCCTACCCATCTAACTACATAAAACCAGTGCTGACCTCCTCATTTATCTACATAAAACCAGTGCCATCCTCCCCATCTATCTACATAAAACCAGTGCCATCCTCCCCATCTATCTACATAAAACCAGTGCCGTCCTACACATCTATCTACGTAAAACCAGTGCCGTGTTCTCAATCTCTCTACATAAAACCAGTGCCATCCTCCCCATCTCTCTAAATGAAACCAGTGCCGTCCTACCCACCCGTCGACATAATACCAGTGCCGTCCTCTCCATCTCTCTACATAAAACCAGTGCCATCTTCCTCATCTATCTGCATAAGACCATTGCCGTCCTACCCATCTATCTACATAAAACAAGTGCCGTCCTCCCCATCTATCTACATAAAATCAGTGCCGTCCTACCCATCTATCTACATAAAACAAGTGCCGTCCTCCCCATCTATCTTAATAAAATCAGTGCCATCCTCCCCATCTATCTACATAAAACCAGTGCCGTCCTCCCCATTTGTCCACATAAAACCAGTGCCATCCTACCCATCTATCTACATAAAACCAGTGCCGTCCCCCCATCTATCTACATAAAACCAGTCCTGTCCTCTGCATCTGTCTACATAAAACCAGTGCCACCCTACCCATCTATATACATAATACCAGTGCCGTACTCTCCATCTCTCTCATAAAACCAGTACCGTCCTCCCCATCTGTCTGCATAAAACCAGTGTCGCCCTCCCTATCAATCTAGATAAAACCAGTGTCGCCTTCCCTATCAATCTAGATAAAACCAGTGCCACCCTCCCCATCTAACTACATAATACCAGTGCTGTCCTCTCTATCTCTCTACGTAAAACCAGTGCCATTCTACTCATCTCTCTACATAAAACCAGTGCCATCCTCCCCATCTATCTACATAAAACCTGTGCCATCCTCCCGATCTATCTACATAAAACCAGTGCCATCCTACTCATCTATCTACATAAAACCAGTGCCATCCTCCCCATCTATCTACATAAAACCAGTGCCATCCTCCCGATCTATCTACATAAAACCAGTGCCGTCCTACCCATCTATCTACGTAAAACCAGTGCCGTCCTACCCATCTATCTACGTAAAACCAGTGCCGTCCTACCCATCTATCTACGTAAAACCAGTGCCGTGTTCTCAATCTCTCTACATAAAACCAGTGTCATCCTCCCCATCTCTCTAAATAAAACCAGTGCCGTCCTACCCACCCGTCGACATAAAACCAGTGCCATCCTCTCCATCTAACTACATAATACCAGTGCAGTCCTCTCCATCTCTCTACATAAAAGCAGTGCCATCTTCCTCATCTATCTACATAAGAGCATTGCCGTCCTACCTATCTATCTACATAAAACCAGTGCCGTGCTACTGATCCATCAACATAAAACCAGTGCCATCCACCCCATCTCTCTAAATAAAACCAGTGCCGTCCTACCCACCTGTCTACATAAAACCAGTGCCATCCTACCCATCTAACTAGATAAAACCTGTGCCGTCCTCCCCAACTAAGTACATAAAACCAGTGTCATCCTCCCCATCTATATACATAAAACCAGTGCCGTCCTCCTCATCTATCTATATAAAACTAGTGCCATCCTTTCCATCTCTCTACATACTACCAGTGCCGTCCTCCCCATCTATCTACATAAAACCAGTGCCATCCTTCCCATCTATCTACATAAAACCAGTGTCGTCCACCCCATCCAACTACATAAAACCAGTGCCGTCCTCCTCATCTATATACATAAAACCAGTGACATCCTACCCATCTATCTACATAAAACAAGTGCCGTCCCACCTATCTATCTACATTAAACCAGTGCCACCGTACACATCTATATACATAATACCAGTGCCGTACTCTCCATCTCTCTCATAAAACCAGTACCGTCCTCCCCATCTGTCTGCATAACACCAGTGTCGTCCTCCCCATCAATCTAGATAAAACCAGTGCCGTCGTACCCAACGAACTAGATAAAACCAGTGCCACCTTCCCCATCTAACTACATAATACCAGTGCCGTCCTCTCCATCTCTCTACATAAAACCAGTGCCATCTTTCTCATCTATCTGCATAAGACCATTCCCGTCCTACCCATCTATCTACATAAAACCAGTGCCGTGCTACTGATCCTTAAACATAAAACCAGTGTTGTCCTCCCCATCTATCTACATAAAACCAGTGCAGTTCACCCCATCTATCTACATAAAACCAGTGCCCATTCTCTCCATCTCTCTACATGAATCCAGTGCCGTCCTCCACATCTCTCTACATAAAACCAGTGCCATCCTACTGATCCATCAACATAAAACCAGTGCATTCCACCCCATCTCTCTTAATAGAACCAGTGCCCTCCTACCCATCTAACTACATAAAACCAGTGCCGTCCTCTCCATCTCTCTACATAAAACCAGTGCCATCTTCCTCATCTATCTGCATAAGACCATTGCCGTCCTACCCATCTATCTACATAAAACAAGTGCCGTCCTCCCCATCTATCTACATAAAATCAGTGCCGTCCTACCCATCTATCTACATAAAACAAGTGCCGTCCTCCCCATCTATCTTAATAAAATCAGTGCCATCCTCCCCATCTATCTACATAAAACCAGTGCCATCCTACCCATCTATCTACATAAAACCAGTGCCGTCCCCCCATCTATCTACATAAAACCAGTCCTGTCCTCTGCATCTGTCTACATAAAACCAGTGCCACCCTACCCATCTATATACATAATACCAGTGCCGTACTCTCCATCTCTCTCATAAAACCAGTACCGTCCTCCCCATCTGTCTGCATAAAACCAGTGTCGCCCTCCCTATCAATCTAGATAAAACCAGTGTCGCCTTCCCTATCAATCTAGATAAAACCAGTGCCACCCTCCCCATCTAACTACATAATACCAGTGCTGTCCTCTCTATCTCTCTACGTAAAACCAGTGCCATTCTACTCATCTCTCTACATAAAACAAGTGCCATCCTCCCCATCTATCTACATAAAACCAGTGCCATCCTCCCGATCTATCTACATAAAACCAGTGCCATCCTACTCATCTATCTACATAAAACCAGTGCCATCCTCCCCATCTATCTACATAAAACCAGTGCCATCCTCCCGATCTATCTACATAAAACCAGTGCCGTCCTACCCATCTATCTAAATAAAACCAGTGCCATCCTCCCCATCTATCTACATAAAACCAGTGCCGTCCTACCCATCTATCTACGTAAAACCAGTGCCGTGTTCTCAATCTCTCTACATAAAACCAGTGTCATCCTCCCCATCTCTCTAAATAAAACCAGTGCCGTCCTACCCACCCGTCGACATAAAACCAGTGCCATCCTCTCCATCTAACTACATAATACCAGTGCAGTCCTCTCCATCTCTCTACATAAAAGCAGTGCCATCTTCCTCATCTATCTACATAAGAGCATTGCCGTCCTACCTATCTATCTACATAAAACCAGTGCCGTGCTACTGATCCATCAACATAAAACCAGTGCCATCCACCCCATCTCTCTAAATAAAACCAGTGCCGTCCTACCCACCCGTCTACATAAAACCAGTGCCATCCTACCCATTTAACTAGATAAAACCTGTGCCGTCCTCCCCAACTAAGTACATAAAACCAGTGTCATCCTCCCCATCTATATACATAAAACCAGTGCCGTCCTCCTCATCTATCTATATAAAACTAGTGCCATCCTTTCCATCTCTCTACATACTACCAGTGCCGTCCTCCCCATCTAACTACATAAAACCAGTGCCGTCCTCCCCATCTATCTACATAAAACCAGTGCCATCCTTCCCATCTATCTACATAAAACCAGTGTCGTCCACCCCATCCAACTACATAAAACCAGTGCCGTCCTCCTCATCTATATACATAAAACCAGTGCCATCCTACCCATCTATCTACATAAAACAAGTGCCGTCCCACCTATCTATCTACATTAAACCAGTGCCACCGTACACATCTATATACATAATACCAGTGCCGTACTCTCCATCTCTCTCATAAAACCAGTACCGTCCTCCCCATCTGTCTGCATAACACCAGTGTCGTCCTCCCCATCAATCTAGATAAAACCAGCGCCGTCGTACCCAACGAACTAGATAAAACCAGTGCCAACCTCCCCATCTAACTACATAATACCAGTGCCATCCTCTCCAACTCTCTGCATAAAACCAGTGCCATCTTCCTCATCTATCTGCATAAGACTATTGCCGCCCTACCCATCTATCTACAGAAAACAAGTGCCGTCCTCCCCATCTATCTACATAAAATCAGTGCCATCCTCCCCATCTATCTACATAAAACCAGTCCTGTTCGCTGCATCTCTCTGCATAAAACCAGTGCCACCCTACCCATCTATATACATAATACCAGTGCCGTACTCTCCATCTCTCTAGTAAAACCAGTATCGTCCTCCCCATCTGTCTGCATAAAACCAGTGTCGTCCTCCCTATCAATCTAGATAAAACCAGTGCCGTCGTACCCAACGAACTAGATAAAACCAGTGCCATCCTCCCCATCTAACTACATAAAACCAGTGCCTTCCTCCCCATCTATCTACATAAAACCAGTGCCGTCCTACCCATCTATCTAAGTAAAACCAGTGCCGTGTTCTCAATCTCTGTAGATAAAACCAGTGCCATCCTCCCCATCTCTCTAAATAAAACCAGTGCCGTCCTACCCATCTATCTACATAAAATCAGTGCCATCCTACTCATCTATCTACATAAAACCAGTGCCATCCTCCCCATCTATCTACATACAACCAGTCCTGTCCTATGCATCTCTCTACATAAAACCAGTGCCATCCTACTCATCTATCCACATAAAACCAGTGCCAAACTCCCCATCTATCTACATAAAACCAGTGTCGTCCTCCCCATTTATCTACATGAAACCAGTGCCATCCTACCCATCTATCTACATAAAACCAGTGCTGTCCTCCCCATCTATCTACATGAAACAAGTGCCGTCCTCCCCATCTCTCTACATAAAACCAGTGCCACCCTACACATCTATATACATAATACCAGTGCCGAACTCTCCATCTCTCTCATAAAACCAGTACCGTCCTCCCCATCTGACTGCATAAAAACAGTGTCGTCCTCCCCATCAATCTAGATAAAACCAGTGCCATCGTACCCAACGAACTAGATAAAACCAGTGCCATTCTCCCCATCTAACTACATAATACCAGTGCCGTCCTCTCTATCTCTCTACATAAAACCAGTGCCATCTTCCTCATCTATCTGCATAAGACCATTGCCGTCCTACCCATCTATCTACATAAAACCAGTGCCGTGCTACTGATCCTTCAACATAAAACCATTGTTGTCCTCCCCATCTATCTACATAAAACCAGTGCAGTCCACCCCATCTATCTACATAAAACCAGTGCCCATTCTCTCCATCTCTCTACATGAATCAAGTGCCGTCCTCCACATCTCTCTACATAAAACCAGTGCCATCCTACTCATCTATCCACAAAAAACCAGTGCCCATTCTCTCCATCTCTCTACATGAATGCAGTGCTGTCCTCCACATCTCTCTAAATAGAACCAGTGCCCTCCTACCCTTCTAACTACATAAAACCAGTGCTGTCCTCTCCATCTCTCTACGTAAAACCAGTGCCATCTTCCTCATCTATCTGCATAAGACCATTGCCGTCCTACCCATCTATCTACATAAAACAAGTGCCGTCCTCCCCATCTATCTACATAAAATCAGTGCCGTCCTACCCATCTATCTACATAAAACAAGTGCCGTCCTCCCCATCTATCTACATAAAATCAGTGCCATCCTCCCCATCTATCTGCATAAAACCAGTGCCGTCCTCCCCATTTGTCTACATAAAACCAGTGCCATCCTACCCATCTATCTACATAAAACCAGTGCCGTCCCCCCATCTATCTACATAAAACCAGTCCTGTCCTCTGCATCTCTCTACATAAAACCAGTGCCACCCTACCCATCTATATACATAATACCAGTGCCGTACTCTCCATCTCTCTCATAAAACCAGTACCGTCCTCCCCATCTGTCTGCATAAAACCAGTGTCGTCCTCCCTATCAATCTAGATAAAACCAGTGCCATCCTTCCCATCTATCTACATAAAACCAGTGCCGTCCCCCCATCTATCTACATAAAACCAGTCCTGTCCTCTGCATCTCTCTACATAAAACCAGTGCCACCCTACCCATCTATATACATAATACCAGTGCCGTACTCTCCATCTCTCTCATAAAACCAGTACCGTCCTCCCCATCTGTCTGCATAAAACCAGTGTCGTCCTCCCTATCAATCTAGATAAAACCAGTGCCATCGTACCCATCGAACTAGATAAAACCAGTGCCATCCTCCCCATCTAACTACATAATACCAGTGCCGTCCTCTCCATCTCTCTACATAAAACCAGTGCCATCTTCCTCATCTATCTGCATAAGACCATTGCCGTCCTACCCATCTATCTACATAAAACCAGTGCCGTGCTACTGATCCATCAACATAAAACCAGTGCCACCCACCCCATCTCTCTAAATAAAACCAGTGCCCTCCTACCCATCTAAGTACATAAAACCAGTGCTGTCCTCCTCATCTATCTACATAAAACCAGTGCCATCCTCCCCATCTATCTACATAAAACCAGTGCCATCCTCCCCATCTATCTACATAAAACCAGTGCCGTCCGACCCATCTATCTACGTAAAACCAGTGCCGTGTTCTCAATCTCTCTACATAAAACCAGTGCCATCCTCCCCATCTCTCTAAATGAAACCAGTGCCGTCCTACCCACCCGTCGACATAAAACCAGTGCCATCCTCCCCATCTAACTACATAATACCAGTGCAGACCTCTCCATCTCTCTACATAAAAGCAGTGCCATCATCCTCATCTATCTGCATAAGACCATTGCCGTCCTCCCCATCTATCTACATAAAACCAGTGCAGTCCACCCTATCTATCTACATAAAACCAGTGCCCATTCTCTCCATCTCTCTACATGAATCTAGTGCCGTCCTCCACATCTCTCTACATAAAACCAGTGGCTTCCTACTCATCTATTAACATAAAACCAGTGCGGTCCTACTGATCCATCAACATAAAACCAGTGCATTCCACCCGATCTCTCTAAATAGAACCAGTGCCCTCCTACCCATCTAACTACATAAAACAAGAGCCGTCCTCCTCATCTATCTACATAAAAACAGTGCCGACCTACCCATCTATCTACATAAAACCAGTGCCGTCCCACCCATCTAACTACATAAAACTAGTGCTGTCCTCCCCACCTATCTTCATAAAACCAGTGCCATCCTACCCATCTATCTTCATAAAACCAGTGCCATCCTACCCATCTATCTGCATAAAACCAGTGTCGTCCACCCCATCCAAGTACATAAAACCAGTGCCGTCCTCCTCATCTATATACATAAAACCAGTGCCGTCCTACCCATCTCTCTACATAAAACAAGTGCCGTCCCACCTATCTATCTGCATAAAACCAGTGTCGTCCACCCCATCCAAGTACATAAAACCAGTGCCGTCCTCCTCATCTATATACATAAAACCAGTGCCGTCCTACCCATCTATCTACATAAAACAAGTGCCGTCCCACCTATCTATCTACATAAAACCAGTGCCACCGTACACATCTATATACATAATAGCAGTGCCGTACTCTCCATCTCTCTCATAAAACCAGTACCGTCCTCCCCATCTGTTTGCATAAAACCAGTGTCGTCCTCCCCATCAATCTAGATAAAACCAGTGCCGTCGTACCCAACGAACTAGATAAAACCAGTGCCATCCTCCCCATCTAACTACATAATACCAGTGCCGTCCTCTCCATCTCTCTACATAAAACCAGTGCCATCTTCCTCATCTATCTGCATAAGACCATTGCCGTCCTACCCATCTATCTACATAAAACAAGTGCCGTCCTCCCCATCTATCTACATAAAACCAGTGCCGTCCTCCCCATTTATCTACATAAAACCAGTGCCGCCCCCCATCTATCTACATAAAACCAGTCCTGTCCTCTGCATCTCTCTACATAAAACCAGTGCCACCCTACCCATCTATATACATAATACCAGTGCCGTACTCTCCATCTCTCTCATAAAACCAGTACTGTCCTCCCCATCTGTCTGCATAACACCAGTGTCGTCCTCCCTATCAATCTAGATAAAACCAGTGCCGTCGTACCCAACGAACTAGATAAAACCAGCGCCATCCTCCCCATCTAACTACATAATACCGGTGCCGTCCTCTCCATCTCTCTACATAAAACCAGTGCCATCTTCCTCATCTATCTGCCTAAGACCATTGCCGTCCTCCACATCTCTCTACATAAAACCAGTGCCATCCTACTCATCTATCCACAAAAAACCAGTGCCCATTCTCTCCATCTCTCTACATGAATCCAGTGCTGTCCTCCACATCTCTCTAAATAGAACCAGTGCCCTCCTACCCTTCTAACTACATAAAACCAGTGCTGTCCTCTCCATCTCTCTACGTAAAACCAGTGCCATCTTCCTCATCTATCTGCATAAGACCATTGCCGTCCTACCCATCTATCTACATAAAACAAGTGCCGTCCTCCCCATCTATCTACATAAAATCAGTGCCGTCCTACCCATCTATCTACATAAAACAAGTGCCGTCCTCCCCATCTATCTACATAAAATCAGTGCCATCCTCCCCATCTATCTGCATAAAACCAGTGCCGTCCTCCCCATCTATCTACATAAAACCAGTGCCGTCCTACCCATCTATCTACATAAAACCAGTGCCGTCCCCCCATCTATCTACATAAAACCAGTCCTGTCCTCTGCATCTCTCTACATAAAACCAGTGCCACCCTACCCATCTATATACATAATACCAGTGCCGTACTCTCCATCTCTCTCATAAAACCAGTACCGTCCTCCCCATCTGTCTGCATAAAACCAGTGTCGTCCTCCCTATCAATCTAGATAAAACCAGTGCCATCCTTCCCATCAATCTACATAAAACCAGTGCCGTCCCCCCATCTATCTACATAAAACCAGTCCTGTCCTCTGCATCTCTCTACATAAAACCAGTGCCACCCTACCCATCTATATACATAATACCAGTGCCGTACTCTCCATCTCTCTCATAAAACCAGTACCGTCCTCCCCATCTGTCTGCATAAAACCAGTGTCGTCCTCCCTATCAATCTAGATAAAACCAGTGCCATCGTACCCATCGAACTAGATAAAACCAGTGCCATCCTCCCCATCTAACTACATAATACCAGTGCCGTCCTCTCCATCTCTCTACATAAAACCAGTGCCATCTTCCTCATCTATCTGCATAAGACCATTGCCGTCCTACCATCTATCTACATAAAACCAGTGCCGTGCTACTGATCCATCAACATAAAACCAGTGCCACCCACCCCATCTCTCTAAATAAAACCAGTGCCCTCCTACCCATCTAACTACATAAAACCAGTGCTGTCCTCCTCATCTATCTACATAAAACCAGTGCCATCCTCCCCATCTATCTACATAAAACCAGTGCCATCCTCCCCATCTATCTACATAAAACCAGTGCCGTCCTACCCATCTATCTTCGTAAAACCAGTGCCGTGTTCTCAATCTCTCTACATAAAACCAGTGCCATCCTCCCCATCTCTCTAAATGAAACCAGTGCCGTCCTACCCACCCGTCGACATAAAACCAGTGCCATCCTCCCCATCTAACTACATAATACCAGTGCAGTCCTCTCCATCTCTCTACATAAAAGCAGTGCCATCATTCTCATCTATCTGCATAAGACCATTGCCGTCCTCCCCATCTATCTACATAAAACCAGTGCCGTGCTACTGATCCTTCAACATAAAACCAGTATTGTCCTCCCCATCTATCTACATAAAACCAGTGCAGTTCACCCCATCTATCTACATAAAACCAGTGCCCATTCTCTCCATCTCTCTACATGAATCTAGTGCCGTCCTCCACATCTCTCTACATAAAACCAGTGGCATCCTACTCATCTATTAACATAAAACCAGTGCAGTCCTACTGATCCATCAACATTAAACCAGTGCATTCCACCCGATCTCTCTAAATAGAACCAGTGCCCTCCTACCCATCTAACTACATAAAACCAGAGCCGTCCTCCTCATCTATCTACATAAAAACAGTGCCGACCTACCCAGCTATCTACATAAAACCAGTGCCGTCCCACCCATCTAACTACATAAAACTAGTGCTGTCCTCCCCACCTATCTTCATAAAACCAGTGCCATCCTACCCATCTATTGCAGAAAACCAGTGTCGTCCACCCCATCCAAGTACATAAAACCAGTGCCGTCCTACCCATCTATCTACATAAAACAAGTGCCGTCCCACCTATCTATCTACATAAAACCAGTGCCACCGTACACATCTATATACATAATACCAGTGCCGTACTCTCCATCTCTCTCATAAAACCAGTACCGTCCTCCCCATCTGTCTGCATAACACCAGTGTCGTCCTCCCCATCAATCTAGATAAAACCAGTGCCATCGTACCCAACGAACTAGATAAAACCAGTGCCATCCTCCCCATCTAACTACATAATACCAGTGCCGTCCTCTACATCTCTCTACATAAAACCAGTGCCATCTTCCTCATCTATCTGCATAAGACCATTGCCGTCCTACCCATCTATCTACATAAAACCAGTGCCATGCTACTGATCCATCAACATAAAACCAGTGTCGTCCTCCCCATCTATCTGCATAAAACCAGTGCCGTCCTCCCCAACTATCTACATAAAACCAGTGCCATCCACCCCATCTCTCTACATAATACCAGTGCCGTCCTCCCCATCTATTTACATAAAACCAGTCCTGTCCTCTGCATCTCTCTACATAAAACCAGTGCCACCCTACCCATCTATCTACATAATAGCAGTGCCGTACTCTCCATCTCTTTCATAAAACCAGTACCGTCCTCCCCATCTATCAACATAAAACCAGTGCCGTCCTACCCATCTATCTGCATAAAACAAGTGCCGTCCCACCTATCTATCTACATTAAACCAGTGCCACCGTACACATCTATATACATAATACCAGTGCCGTACTCTCCATCTCTCTCATAAAACCAGTACCGTCCTCCCCATCTGTCTGCATAACACCAGTGTCGTCCTCCCCATCAATCTAGATAAAACCAGCGCCGTCGTACCCAACGAAATAGATAAAACCAGTGCCATCCTCCCCATCTAACTACATAATACCAGTGCCGTCCTCTCCATCTCTCTGCATAAAACCAGTGCCATCTTCCTCATCTATCTGCATAAGACTATTGCTGCCCTACCCATCTATCTACATAAAACAAGTGCCGTCCTCCCCATCTATCTACATAAAATCAGTGCCATCCTCCCCATCTATCTACATAAATCCAGTGCCGTCCTCCCCATTTGTCTACATAAAACCAGTGCCATCCTACCCATCTATCTACATAAAACCAGTGCCGTCCTCCCCATCTATCTACATAAAACCAGTCCTGTTCGCTGCATCTCTCTGCATAAAACCAGTGCCACCCTACCCATCTATATACATAATACCAGTGCCGTACGCTCCATCTCTCTAGTAAAACCAGTATCGTCCTCCCCATCTGTCTGCATAAAACCAGTGTCGTCCTCCCTATCAATCCAGATAAAACCAGTGCCGTCGTACCCAACGTACTAGATAAAACCAGTGCCATCCTCCCCATCTAACTACATAATACCAGTGCCGTCCTCTCCATCTCTCGACATAAAACCAGTGCCATCCTCCCCATCTATCTACATAAAACCAGTGCCTTCCTCCCCATCTATCTACATAAAACCAGTGCCGTCCTACCCATCTATCTAAGTAAAACCAGTGCCGTGTTCTCAATCTCTGTACATAAAACCAGTGCCATCCTCCCCATCTCTCTAAATAAAACCAGTGCCGTCCTACCCATCTATCTACAAAAAATCAGTGCCATCCTACTCATCTATCTACATAAAACCAGTGCCATCCTCCCCATCTATCTACATACAACCAGTCCTGTCCTATGCATCTCTCTACATAAAACCAGTGCCATTCTACTCATCTATCCACATAAAACCAGTGCCAAACTCCCCATCTATCTACATAAAACCAGTGTCGTCCTCCCCATTTATCTACATGAAACCAGTGCCATCCTACCCATCTATCTACATAAAACCAGTGCTGTCCTCTCCATCTCTCTACATAAAACCAGTGCCATCTTCCTCATCTATGTGCATAAGACCATTGCCGTCCTACCCATCTATCTACATAAAACCAGTGCAGTCCACCCCATCTATCTACATAAAACCAGTGCCCATTCTCTCCATCTCTCTACATGAATCCAGTGCCGTCCTCCACATCTCTCTACATAAAACCAGTGCCATCCTACTCATCTATCCACAAAAAACCAGTGCCCATTCTCTCCATCTCTCTACATGAATGCAGTGCTGTCCTCCACATCTCTCTAAATAGAACCAGTGCCCTCCTACCCTTCTAACTACATAAAACCAGTGCTGTCCTCTCCATCTCTCTACGTAAAACCAGTGCCATCTTCCTCATCTATCTGCATAAGACCATTGCCGTCCTACCCATCTATCTACATAAAACAAGTGCCGTCCTCCCCAACTATCTACATAAAATCAGTGCCGTCCTACCCATCTATCTACATAAAACCAGTCCTGTCCTCTGCATCTCTCTACATAAAACCAGTGCCACCCTACCCATCTATATACATAATACCAGTGCCGTACTCTCCATCTCTCTCATAAAACCAGTACCGTCCTCCCCATCTGCCTGCATAAAACCAGTGTCGTCCTCCCTATCAATCTAGATAAAACCAGTGCCATCCTTCCCATCTATCTACATAAAACCAGTGCCGTCCCCCCATCTATCTACATAAAACCAGTCCTGTCCTCTGCATCTCTCTACATAAAACCAGTGCCACCCTACCCATCTATATACATAATACCAGTGCCGTACTCTCCATCTCTCTCATAAAACCAGTACCGTCCTCCCCATCTGTCTGCATAAAACCAGTGTCGTCCTCCCTATCAATCTAGATAAAACCAGTGCCATCGTACCCATCGAACTAGATAAAACCAGTGCCATCCTCCCCATCTAACTACATAATACCAGTGCCGTCCTCTCCATCTCTCTACATAAAACCAGTGCCATCTTCCTCATCTATCTGCATAAGACCATTGCTGTCCTACCCATCTATCTACATAAAACCAGTGCCGTGCTACTGATCCATCAACATAAAACCAGTGCCACCCACCCCATCTCTCTAAATAAAACCAGTGCCCTCCTACCCATCTAACTACATAAAACCAGTGCTGTCCTCCTCATCTATCTACATAAAACCAGTGCCATCCTCCCCATCTATCTACATAAAACCAGTGCCATCCTCCCCATCTATCTACATAAAACCAGTGCCGTCCTACCCATCTATCTACGTAAAACCAGTGCCGTGTTCTCAATCTCTCTACATAAAACCAGTGCCATCCTCCCCATCTCTCTAAATGAAACCAGTGCCGTCCTACCCACCCGTCGACATAAAACCAGTGCCATCCTCCCCATCTAACTACATAATACCAGTGCAGTCCTCTCCATCTCTCTACATAAAAGCAGTGCCATCATCCTCATCTATCTGCAGAAGACCATTGCCGTCCTTCCCATCTATCTACATAAAACCAGTGCAGTCCACTCTATCTATCTACATAAAACCAGTGCCCATTCTCTCCATCTCTCTACATGAATCTAGTGCCGTCCTCCACATCTCTCTACATAAAACCAGTGGCTTCCTACTCATCTATTAACATAAAACCAGTGCGGTCCTACTGATCCATCAACATAAAACCAGTGCATTCCACCCGATCTCTCTAAATAGAACCAGTGCCCTCCTACCCATCTAACTACATAAAACCAGAGCCGTCCTCCTCATCTATCTACATAAAAACAGTGCCGACCTACCCATCTATCTACATAAAACCAGTGCCGTCCCACCCATCTAACTACATAAAACTAGTGCTGTCCTCCCCACCTATCTTCATAAAACCAGTGCCATCCTACCCATCTATCTGCAGAAAACCAGTGTCGTCCACCCCATCCAAGTACATAAAACCAGTGCCGTCCTCCTCATCTATATACATAAAACCAGTGCCGTCCTACCCATCTATCTACATAAAACAAGTGCCGTCCTCCCCATCTATCTACATAAAACCAGTGCCATCCACCCCATCTCCCTACATAATACCAGTGCCGTCCTCCCCATCTATTTACATAAAACCAGTCCTGTCCTCTGCATCTCTCTACATAAAACCAGTGCCACCCTACCCATCTATATACATAATAGCAGTGCCGTACTCTCCATCTCTCTCATAAAACCAGTACCGTCCTCCCCATCTGTTTGCATAAAACCAGTGTCGTCCTCCCCATCAATCTAGATAAAACCAGTGCCGTCGTACCCAACGAACTAGATAAAACCAGTGCCATCCTCCCCATCTAACTGCATAATACCAGTGCCGTCCTCTCCATCTCTCTACATAAAACCAGTGCCATTTTCCTCATCTATCTGCATAAGACCATTGCCATCCTACCCATCTATCTACATAAAACAAGTGCCGTCCTCCCCATCTATCTACATAAAACCAGTGCCATCCTCCCCATTTATCTACATAAAACCAGTGCCGCCCCCCATCTATCTACATAAAACCAGTCCTGTCCTCTGCATCTCTCTACATAAAACCAGTGCCGTACTCTCCATCTCTCTCATAAAACCAGTACCGTCCTCCCCATCTGTTTGCATAAAACCAGTGTCGTCCTCCCCATCAATCTAGATAAAACCAGTGCCGTCGTACCCAACGAACTAGATAAAACCAGTGCCATCCTCCCCATCTAACTGCATAATACCAGTGCCGTCCTCTCCATCTCTCTACATAAAACCAGTGCCATTTTCCTCATCTATCTGCATAAGACCATTGCCGTCCTACCCATCTATCTACATAAAACAAGTGCCGTCCTCCCCATCTATCTACATAAAACCAGTGCCGTCCTCCCAATTTATCTACATAAAACCAGTGCCGCCCCTCATCTATCTACATAAAACCAGTCCTGTCCTCTGCATCTCTCTACATAAAACCAGTGCCACCCTACCCATCTATATACATAATACCAGTGCCGTACTCTCCATCTCTCTCATAAAACCAGTACCGTCCTCCCCATCTGTCTGCATAACACCAGTGTCGTCCTCCCTATCAATCTAGATAAAACCAGTGCCGTCGTACCCAACGAACTAGATAAAACCAGCGCCATCCTCCCCATCTAACTACATAATACCAGTGCCGTCCTCTCCATCTCTCTACATAAAACCAGTGCCATCTTCCTCATCTATCTGCATAAGACCATTGCCGTCCTACCCATCTATCTACATCAAACCAGTGCCGTGCTACTGATCCATCAACATAAAACCAGTGTAGTCCTCCCCATCTATCTACATAAAACCAGTGCCATCTTCCTCATCTATCTGCATAAGACCATTGCCGTCCTACCGATCTATCTACATAAAACAAGTGCCGTCCTCCCCATCTATCTACATAAAATCAGTGCCGTCCTACCCATCTATCTACATAAAACAAGTGCCGTCCTCCCCATCTATCTACATAAAATCAGTGCCATCCTCCCCATCTCTCTAAATAAAACCAGTGCCGTCCTACCCATCTATCTACATAAAATCAGTGCCATCCTACTCATCTATCTACATAAAACCAGTGCCATCCTCCCCATCTATCTACATACAACCAGTCCTGTCCTATGCATCTCTCTACATAAAACCAGTGCCACCATACCCATCTATATACATAATACCAGTGCCGTACTCTCCATCTCTCTCATAAAACCAGTACCGTCCTCCCCATCTATTTGCATAAAACCAGTGTCGTCCTCCCCATCTAACTACATAATACCAGTGCCGTCCTCTCCATCTCTCTACATAAAACCAGTGCCATCTTCCTCATCTATCTGCATAAGACCATTGCCGTCCTCCCCATCTATCTACATGAAACAAGTGCCGTCCTCCCCATCTCTCTACATAAAACCAGTGCCACCCTACTCATCTATATACATAATACCAGTGCCGTACTCTCCATCTCTCTCATAAAACCAGTACCGTCCTCCCAATCTGACTGCATAAAAACAGTGTCGTCCTCCCCATCAATCTAGATAAAACCAGTGCCATCGTACCCTACGAACTAGATAAAACCAGTGCCATCCTCCCCATCTAACTATATAATACCAGTGCCGACCTCTCTATCTCTCTACATAAAACCAGTGCCATCTTCCTCATCTATCTGCATAAGACCATTCCCGTCCTACCCATCTATCTACATAAAACCAGTGCCGTGCTACTGATCCATCAACATAAAACCAGTGCATTCCACCCCATCTCTCTAAATAGAACCAGTGCCCTCCTACCCATCTAACTACATAAAACAAGTGCCGTCCTCCCCATCTATCTACATAAAATCAGTGCCGTCCTACCCATCTATCTACATAAAACAAGTGCCGTCCTCCCCATCTATCTACAAAAAATCAGTGCCATCCTCCCCAACTATCTACATAAAACCAGTGCCGTCCTCCCCATTTGTCTACATAAAACCAGTGCCATCCTACCCATCTATCTACATAAAACCAGTGCCGTCCCCCCATCTATCTACATAAAACCAGTCCTGTCCTCTGCATCTCTCTACATAAAACCAGTGCCACCCTACCCATCTATATACATAATACCAGTGCCGTACTCTCCATCTCTCTCATAAAACCAGTACCGTCCTCCCCATCTGTCTGCATAAAACCAGTGTCGCCCTCCCTATCAATCTAGATAAAACCAGTGCCACCCTCCCCATCTAACTACATAATACCAGTGCTGTCCTCTCCATCTCTCTACATAAAACCAGTGCCATTCTACTCATCTATCTACATAAAACCAGTGCCATCCTCCCCATCTATCTACATAAAACCAGTGCCATCCTCCCGATCTATCTACATAAATCCAGTGCCATCCTACTCATCTATCTACATAAAACCAGTGCCATCCTCCCCATCTATCTACATAAAACCAGTGCCATCTTCCCGATCTATCTACATAAAACCAGTGCCGTCCTACCCATCTATCTACATAAAACCAGTGCCGTCCTACCCATCTATCTACGTAAAACCAGTGCCGTGTTCTCAATCTCTCTACATAAAACCAGTGCCATCTTCCTCATCTATCTACATAAGTGCATTGCCGTCCGACCTATCTATCTACATAAAACCAGTGCCGTGCTACTGATCCATCAACATAAAACCAGTGCCATCCACCCCATCTCTCTAAATAAAACCAGTGCCGTCCTACCCACCCGTCTACATAAAACCAGTGCCGTCCTACCCACCCGTCTACATAAAACCAGTGCCATCCTACCCATCTAACTAGATAAAACCTGTGCCGTCCTCCCCAACTAAGTACATAAAACCAGTGTCATCCTCCCCATCTATCTACATAAAACCAGTGCCGTCCTCCCCATCTATCTATATAAAACTAGTGCCATCCTTTCCATCTCTCTACATACTACCAGTGCCGTCCTCCCCATCTAACTACATAAAACCAGTGTCGTCCTCCCCATCTAACTACATAAAACCAGTGCCGTCCTCCCCATCTATCTACATAAAACCAGTGCCGTCCTACCCATCTATCTACATAAAACAAGTGCCGTCCCACGTATCTATCTACATTAAACCAGTGCCACCGTACACATCTATATACATAATACTAGTGCCGTACTCTCCATCTCTCTCATAAAACCAGTACCGTCCTCCCCATCTGTCTGCATAACACCAGTGTCGTCCTCCCCATCAATCTAGATAAAACCAGTGCCGTCGTACCCAACGAACTAGATAAAACCAGTGCCAACCTCCCCATCTAACTACATAATACCAGTGCCGTCCTCTCCATCTCTCTGCATAAAACCAGTGCCATCTTCCTCATCTATCTGCATAAGATTATTGCCGCCCTACCCATCTATCTACATAAAACCAGTGCAGTCCACCCCATCTATCTACATAAAACCAGTGCCCATTCTCTCCATCTCTCTACATGAATCCAGTTCCGTCCTCCACATCTCTCTACATAAAACCAGTGCTATCCTACTCATCTATCTACATAAAACCAGTGCCGTCCTACTGATCCGTCAACATAAAACCAGTGCATTCCACCCCATCTCTCTAAATAGAACCAGTGCCCTCCTACCCATCTAACTACATAAAGCCAGTGCCGTCCTCCTCATCTATCTACATAAAAACAGTGCCGACCTACCTATCTATCTACATAAAACCAGTGCCGTCCCACCCATCTACCTACATAAAACCAGTGCTGTCCTACCCATCTATCTCCATAAAACAAATGCCGTCCTCCCCATATGTCTGCATAAAACCAGTGTCGTCCTCCCCATCGCTCTACATAAAATCAGTGCCGTCCTCTCCATCTCTCGACATAAAACCACTGCCGTCCTTTCCATCTATCTACATAAAACCACTGTTGTCCTCCCCATCTACCTATATAAAACCAGTGCCGTCCTCTCTATCTCTCTACATAAAACCAGTGCCGTCCTACCCATCTATCTACATAAAACCAGTGCCATCCTCCCCATCTATCTACATAAAACCAGTGCCATCCACCCCATCTCTCTATATGAAACCAGAGCCGTCCTCTCTATCTCTCTACATAAAACCAGTGCCACCCTACCCATCTATATACATAATACCAGTGCCGTACTCTCCATCTCCCTCATAAAACCAGTACCGTCCCCCCCATCTGACTGCATAAAAACAGTGTCGTCCTCCCCATCAATCTAGATAAAACCAGTGCCATCGTACCCAACGAACTAGATAAAACCAGTGCCATCCTCCCCATCTAACTACATAATACCAGTGCCGTCCTCTCTATCTCTCTACATAAAACCAGTGCCATCTTCCTCATCTATCTGCATAAGACCATTCCCGTCCTACCCATCTATCTACATAAAACCAGTGCCGTGCTACTGATCCTTCAACATTAATCCATTGTTGTCCTCCCCATCTATCTAGATAAAACCAGTGCAGTCCACCCCATCTATCTACATAAAACCAGTGCCCATTCTCTCCATCTCTCTACATGAATCCAGTGCCGTCCTCCACATCTCTCTACATAAAACCAGTGCCATCCTACTCATTTATCTACATAAAACCAGTGCCCATTCTCTCCATCTCTCTACATGAATCCAGTGCCGTCCTCCACATCTCTCTAAATAGAACCAGTGCCCTCCTACCCTTCTAACTACATAAAACCAGTGCCGTCCTCTCCATCTCTCTACATAAAACCAGTGCCATCTTCCTCATCTATCTGCATAAGACCATTGCCGTCCTACCCATCTATCTACATAAAACAAGTGCCGTCCTCCCCATCTATCTACATAAAATCAGTGCCGTCCTACCCATCTATCTGCATAAAACCAGTGCCGTGCTACTGATCCTTCAACATAAAACCAGTATTGTCCTCCCCATCTATCTACATAAAACCAGTGCAGTTCACCCCATCTATCTACATAAAACCAGTGCCCATTCTCTCCATCTCTCTACATGAATCTAGTGCCGTCCTCCACATCTCTCTACATAAAACCAGTGGCATCCTACTCATCTATTAACATAAAACCAGTGCAGTCCTACTGATCCATCAACATTAAACCAGTGCATTCCACCCGATCTCTCTAAATAGAACCAGTGCCCTCCTACCCATCTAACTACATAAAACCAGAGCCGTCCTCCTCATCTATCTACATAAAAACAGTGCCGACCTACCCAGCTATCTACATAAAACCAGTGCCGTCCCACCCATCTAACTACATAAAACTAGTGCTGTCCTCCCCACCTATCTTCATAAAACCAGTGCCATCCTACCCATCTATTGCAGAAAACCAGTGTCGTCCACCCCATCCAAGTACATAAAACCAGTGCCGTCCTACCCATCTATCTACATAAAACAAGTGCCGTCCCACCTATCTATCTACATAAAACCAGTGCCACCGTACACATCTATATACATAATACCAGTGCCGTACTCTCCATCTCTCTCATAAAACCAGTACCGTCCTCCCCATCTGTCTGCATAACACCAGTGTCGTCCTCCCCATCAATCTAGATAAAACCAGTGCCATCGTACCCAACGAACTAGATAAAACCAGTGCCATCCTCCCCATCTAACTACATAATACCAGTGCCGTCCTCTACATCTCTCTACATAAAACCAGTGCCATCTTCCTCATCTATCTGCATAAGACCATTGCCGTCCTACCCATCTATCTACATAAAACCAGTGCCATGCTACTGATCCATCAACATAAAACCAGTGTCGTCCTCCCCATCTATCTGCATAAAACCAGTGCCGTCCTCCCCAACTATCTACATAAAACCAGTGCCATCCACCCCATCTCTCTACATAATACCAGTGCCGTCCTCCCCATCTATTTACATAAAACCAGTCCTGTCCTCTGCATCTCTCTACATAAAACCAGTGCCACCCTACCCATCTATCTACATAATAGCAGTGCCGTACTCTCCATCTCTTTCATAAAACCAGTACCGTCCTCCCCATCTATCAACATAAAACCAGTGCCGTCCTACCCATCTATCTGCATAAAACAAGTGCCGTCCCACCTATCTATCTACATTAAACCAGTGCCACCGTACACATCTATATACATAATACCAGTGCCGTACTCTCCATCTCTCTCATAAAACCAGTACCGTCCTCCCCATCTGTCTGCATAACACCAGTGTCGTCCTCCCCATCAATCTAGATAAAACCAGCGCCGTCGTACCCAACGAAATAGATAAAACCAGTGCCATCCTCCCCATCTAACTACATAATACCAGTGCCGTCCTCTCCATCTCTCTGCATAAAACCAGTGCCATCTTCCTCATCTATCTGCATAAGACTATTGCTGCCCTACCCATCTATCTACATAAAACAAGTGCCGTCCTCCCCATCTATCTACATAAAATCAGTGCCATCCTCCCCATCTATCTACATAAATCCAGTGCCGTCCTCCCCATTTGTCTACATAAAACCAGTGCCATCCTACCCATCTATCTACATAAAACCAGTGCCGTCCTCCCCATCTATCTACATAAAACCAGTCCTGTTCGCTGCATCTCTCTGCATAAAACCAGTGCCACCCTACCCATCTATATACATAATACCAGTGCCGTACGCTCCATCTCTCTAGTAAAACCAGTATCGTCCTCCCCATCTGTCTGCATAAAACCAGTGTCGTCCTCCCTATCAATCCAGATAAAACCAGTGCCGTCGTACCCAACGTACTAGATAAAACCAGTGCCATCCTCCCCATCTAACTACATAATACCAGTGCCGTCCTCTCCATCTCTCGACATAAAACCAGTGCCATCCTCCCCATCTATCTACATAAAACCAGTGCCTTCCTCCCCATCTATCTACATAAAACCAGTGCCGTCCTACCCATCTATCTAAGTAAAACCAGTGCCGTGTTCTCAATCTCTGTACATAAAACCAGTGCCATCCTCCCCATCTCTCTAAATAAAACCAGTGCCGTCCTACCCATCTATCTACAAAAAATCAGTGCCATCCTACTCATCTATCTACATAAAACCAGTGCCATCCTCCCCATCTATCTACATACAACCAGTCCTGTCCTATGCATCTCTCTACATAAAACCAGTGCCATTCTACTCATCTATCCACATAAAACCAGTGCCAAACTCCCCATCTATCTACATAAAACCAGTGTCGTCCTCCCCATTTATCTACATGAAACCAGTGCCATCCTACCCATCTATCTACATAAAACCAGTGCTGTCCTCTCCATCTCTCTACATAAAACCAGTGCCATCTTCCTCATCTATGTGCATAAGACCATTGCCGTCCTACCCATCTATCTACATAAAACCAGTGCAGTCCACCCCATCTATCTACATAAAACCAGTGCCCATTCTCTCCATCTCTCTACATGAATCCAGTGCCGTCCTCCACATCTCTCTACATAAAACCAGTGCCATCCTACTCATCTATCCACAAAAAACCAGTGCCCATTCTCTCCATCTCTCTACATGAATGCAGTGCTGTCCTCCACATCTCTCTAAATAGAACCAGTGCCCTCCTACCCTTCTAACTACATAAAACCAGTGCTGTCCTCTCCATCTCTCTACGTAAAACCAGTGCCATCTTCCTCATCTATCTGCATAAGACCATTGCCGTCCTACCCATCTATCTACATAAAACAAGTGCCGTCCTCCCCAACTATCTACATAAAATCAGTGCCGTCCTACCCATCTATCTACATAAAACCAGTCCTGTCCTCTGCATCTCTCTACATAAAACCAGTGCCACCCTACCCATCTATATACATAATACCAGTGCCGTACTCTCCATCTCTCTCATAAAACCAGTACCGTCCTCCCCATCTGCCTGCATAAAACCAGTGTCGTCCTCCCTATCAATCTAGATAAAACCAGTGCCATCCTTCCCATCTATCTACATAAAACCAGTGCCGTCCCCCCATCTATCTACATAAAACCAGTCCTGTCCTCTGCATCTCTCTACATAAAACCAGTGCCACCCTACCCATCTATATACATAATACCAGTGCCGTACTCTCCATCTCTCTCATAAAACCAGTACCGTCCTCCCCATCTGTCTGCATAAAACCAGTGTCGTCCTCCCTATCAATCTAGATAAAACCAGTGCCATCGTACCCATCGAACTAGATAAAACCAGTGCCATCCTCCCCATCTAACTACATAATACCAGTGCCGTCCTCTCCATCTCTCTACATAAAACCAGTGCCATCTTCCTCATCTATCTGCATAAGACCATTGCTGTCCTACCCATCTATCTACATAAAACCAGTGCCGTGCTACTGATCCATCAACATAAAACCAGTGCCACCCACCCCATCTCTCTAAATAAAACCAGTGCCCTCCTACCCATCTAACTACATAAAACCAGTGCTGTCCTCCTCATCTATCTACATAAAACCAGTGCCATCCTCCCCATCTATCTACATAAAACCAGTGCCATCCTCCCCATCTATCTACATAAAACCAGTGCCGTCCTACCCATCTATCTACGTAAAACCAGTGCCGTGTTCTCAATCTCTCTACATAAAACCAGTGCCATCCTCCCCATCTCTCTAAATGAAACCAGTGCCGTCCTACCCACCCGTCGACATAAAACCAGTGCCATCCTCCCCATCTAACTACATAATACCAGTGCAGTCCTCTCCATCTCTCTACATAAAAGCAGTGCCATCATCCTCATCTATCTGCAGAAGACCATTGCCGTCCTCCCCATCTATCTACATAAAACCAGTGCAGTCCACTCTATCTATCTACATAAAACCAGTGCCCATTCTCTCCATCTCTCTACATGAATCTAGTGCCGTCCTCCACATCTCTCTACATAAAACCAGTGGCTTCCTACTCATCTATTAACATAAAACCAGTGCGGTCCTACTGATCCATCAACATAAAACCAGTGCATTCCACCCGATCTCTCTAAATAGAACCAGTGCCCTCCTACCCATCTAACTACATAAAACCAGAGCCGTCCTCCTCATCTATCTACATAAAAACAGTGCCGACCTACCCATCTATCTACATAAAACCAGTGCCGTCCCACCCATCTAACTACATAAAACTAGTGCTGTCCTCCCCACCTATCTTCATAAAACCAGTGCCATCCTACCCATCTATCTGCAGAAAACCAGTGTCGTCCACCCCATCCAAGTACATAAAACCAGTGCCGTCCTCCTCATCTATATACATAAAACCAGTGCCGTCCTACCCATCTATCTACATAAAACAAGTGCCGTCCTCCCCATCTATCTACATAAAACCAGTGCCATCCACCCCATCTCCCTACATAATACCAGTGCCGTCCTCCCCATCTATTTACATAAAACCAGTCCTGTCCTCTGCATCTCTCTACATAAAACCAGTGCCACCCTACCCATCTATATACATAATAGCAGTGCCGTACTCTCCATCTCTCTCATAAAACCAGTACCGTCCTCCCCATCTGTTTGCATAAAACCAGTGTCGTCCTCCCATCAATCTAGATAAAACCAGTGCCGTCGTACCCAACGAACTAGATAAAACCAGTGCCATCCTCCCCATCTAACTGCATAATACCAGTGCCGTCCTCTCCATCTCTCTACATAAAACCAGTGCCATTTTCCTCATCTATCTGCATAAGACCATTGCCATCCTACCCATCTATCTACATAAAACAAGTGCCGTCCTCCCCATCTATCTACAATAAAACCAGTGCCATCCTCCCCATTTATCTACATAAAACCAGTGCCGCCCCCCCCATCTATCTACATAAAACCAGTCCTGTCCTCTGCATCTCTCTACATAAAACCAGTGCCGTACTCTCCATCTCTCTCATAAAACCAGTACCGTCCTCCCCATCTGTTTGCATAAAACCAGTGTCGTCCTCCCCATCAATCTAGATAAAAACCAGTGCCGTCGTACCCAACGAACTAGATAAAACCAGTGCCATCCTCCCCATCTAACTGCATAATACCAGTGCCGTCCTCTCCATCTCTCTACATAAAACCAGTGCCATTTTCCTCATCTATCTGCATAAGACCATTGCCGTCCTACCCATCTATCTACATAAAACAAGTGCCGTCCTCCCCCATCTATCTACATAAAACCAGTGCCGTCCTCCAATTTATCTACATAAAACCAGTGCCGCCCCTCATCTATCTACATAAAACCAGTCCCCTCTGCATCTCTCTACATAAAACCAGTGCCACCCTACCCATCTATATACATAATACCAGTGCCGTACTCTCCATCTCTCTCATAAAACCAGTACCGTCCTCCCCATCTGTCTGCATAACACCAGTGTCGTCCTCCCTATCAATCTAGATAAAACCAGTGCCGTCGTACCCAACGAACTAGATAAAACCAGCGCCATCCTCCCCATCTAACTACATAATACCAGTGCCGTCCTCTCCATCTCTCTACATAAAACCAGTGCCATCTTCCTCATCTATCTGCATAAGACCATTGCCGTCCTACCCATCTATCTACATCAAACCAGTGCCGTGCTACTGATCCATCAACATAAAACCAGTGTAGTCCTCCCCATCTATCTACATAAAACCAGTGCCATCTTCCTCATCTATCTGCATAAGACCATTGCCGTCCTACCGATCTATCTACATAAAACAAGTGCCGTCCTCCCCATCTATCTACATAAAATCAGTGCCGTCCTACCCATCTATCTACATAAAACAAGTGCCGTCCTCCCCATCTATCTACATAAAATCAGTGCCATCCTCCCCATCTCTCTAAATAAAACCAGTGCCGTCCTACCCATCTATCTACATAAAATCAGTGCCATCCTACTCATCTATCTACATAAAACCAGTGCCATCCTCCCCATCTATCTACATACAACCAGTCCTGTCCTATGCATCTCTCTACATAAAACCAGTGCCACCATACCCATCTATATACATAATACCAGTGCCGTACTCTCCATCTCTCTCATAAAACCAGTACCGTCCTCCCCATCTATTTGCATAAAACCAGTGTCGTCCTCCCCATCTAACTACATAATACCAGTGCCGTCCTCTCCATCTCTCTACATAAAACCAGTGCCATCTTCCTCATCTATCTGCATAAGACCATTGCCGTCCTCCCCATCTATCTACATGAAACAAGTGCCGTCCTCCCCATCTCTCTACATAAAACCAGTGCCACCCTACTCATCTATATACATAATACCAGTGCCGTACTCTCCATCTCTCTCATAAAACCAGTACCGTCCTCCCAATCTGACTGCATAAAAACAGTGTCGTCCTCCCCATCAATCTAGATAAAACCAGTGCCATCGTACCCTACGAACTAGATAAAACCAGTGCCATCCTCCCCATCTAACTATATAATACCAGTGCCGACCTCTCTATCTCTCTACATAAAACCAGTGCCATCTTCCTCATCTATCTGCATAAGACCATTCCCGTCCTACCCATCTATCTACATAAAACCAGTGCCGTGCTACTGATCCATCAACATAAAACCAGTGCATTCCACCCCATCTCTCTAAATAGAACCAGTGCCCTCCTACCCATCTAACTACATAAAACAAGTGCCGTCCTCCCCATCTATCTACATAAAATCAGTGCCGTCCTACCCATCTATCTACATAAAACAAGTGCCGTCCTCCCCATCTATCTACAAAAAATCAGTGCCATCCTCCCCAACTATCTACATAAAACCAGTGCCGTCCTCCCCATTTGTCTACATAAAACCAGTGCCATCCTACCCATCTATCTACATAAAACCAGTGCCGTCCCCCCATCTATCTACATAAAACCAGTCCTGTCCTCTGCATCTCTCTACATAAAACCAGTGCCACCCTACCCATCTATATACATAATACCAGTGCCGTACTCTCCATCTCTCTCATAAAACCAGTACCGTCCTCCCCATCTGTCTGCATAAAACCAGTGTCGCCCTCCCTATCAATCTAGATAAAACCAGTGCCACCCTCCCCATCTAACTACATAATACCAGTGCTGTCCTCTCCATCTCTCTACATAAAACCAGTGCCATTCTACTCATCTATCTACATAAAACCAGTGCCATCCTCCCCATCTATCTACATAAAACCAGTGCCATCCTCCCGATCTATCTACATAAATCCAGTGCCATCCTACTCATCTATCTACATAAAACCAGTGCCATCCTCCCCATCTATCTACATAAAACCAGTGCCATCTTCCCGATCTATCTACATAAAACCAGTGCCGTCCTACCCATCTATCTACATAAAACCAGTGCCGTCCTACCCATCTATCTACGTAAAACCAGTGCCGTGTTCTCAATCTCTCTACATAAAACCAGTGCCATCTTCCTCATCTATCTACATAAGTGCATTGCCGTCCGACCTATCTATCTACATAAAACCAGTGCCGTGCTACTGATCCATCAACATAAAACCAGTGCCATCCACCCCATCTCTCTAAATAAAACCAGTGCCGTCCTACCCACCCGTCTACATAAAACCAGTGCCGTCCTACCCACCCGTCTACATAAAACCAGTGCCATCCTACCCATCTAACTAGATAAAACCTGTGCCGTCCTCCCCAACTAAGTACATAAAACCAGTGTCATCCTCCCCATCTATCTACATAAAACCAGTGCCGTCCTCCCCATCTATCTATATAAAACTAGTGCCATCCTTTCCATCTCTCTACATACTACCAGTGCCGTCCTCCCCATCTAACTACATAAAACCAGTGTCGTCCTCCCCATCTAACTACATAAAACCAGTGCCGTCCTCCCCATCTATCTACATAAAACCAGTGCCGTCCTACCCATCTATCTACATAAAACAAGTGCCGTCCCACGTATCTATCTACATTAAACCAGTGCCACCGTACACATCTATATACATAATACTAGTGCCGTACTCTCCATCTCTCTCATAAAACCAGTACCGTCCTCCCCATCTGTCTGCATAACACCAGTGTCGTCCTCCCCATCAATCTAGATAAAACCAGTGCCGTCGTACCCAACGAACTAGATAAAACCAGTGCCAACCTCCCCATCTAACTACATAATACCAGTGCCGTCCTCTCCATCTCTCTGCATAAAACCAGTGCCATCTTCCTCATCTATCTGCATAAGATTATTGCCGCCCTACCCATCTATCTACATAAAACCAGTGCAGTCCACCCCATCTATCTACATAAAACCAGTGCCCATTCTCTCCATCTCTCTACATGAATCCAGTTCCGTCCTCCACATCTCTCTACATAAAACCAGTGCTATCCTACTCATCTATCTACATAAAACCAGTGCCGTCCTACTGATCCGTCAACATAAAACCAGTGCATTCCACCCCATCTCTCTAAATAGAACCAGTGCCCTCCTACCCATCTAACTACATAAAGCCAGTGCCGTCCTCCTCATCTATCTACATAAAAACAGTGCCGACCTACCTATCTATCTACATAAAACCAGTGCCGTCCCACCCATCTACCTACATAAAACCAGTGCTGTCCTACCCATCTATCTCCATAAAACAAATGCCGTCCTCCCCATATGTCTGCATAAAACCAGTGTCGTCCTCCCCATCGCTCTACATAAAATCAGTGCCGTCCTCTCCATCTCTCGACATAAAACCACTGCCGTCCTTTCCATCTATCTACATAAAACCACTGTTGTCCTCCCCATCTACCTATATAAAACCAGTGCCGTCCTCTCTATCTCTCTACATAAAACCAGTGCCGTCCTACCCATCTATCTACATAAAACCAGTGCCATCCTCCCCATCTATCTACATAAAACCAGTGCCATCCACCCCATCTCTCTATATGAAACCAGAGCCGTCCTCTCTATCTCTCTACATAAAACCAGTGCCACCCTACCCATCTATATACATAATACCAGTGCCGTACTCTCCATCTCCCTCATAAAACCAGTACCGTCCCCCCCATCTGACTGCATAAAAACAGTGTCGTCCTCCCCATCAATCTAGATAAAACCAGTGCCATCGTACCCAACGAACTAGATAAAACCAGTGCCATCCTCCCCATCTAACTACATAATACCAGTGCCGTCCTCTCTATCTCTCTACATAAAACCAGTGCCATCTTCCTCATCTATCTGCATAAGACCATTCCCGTCCTACCCATCTATCTACATAAAACCAGTGCCGTGCTACTGATCCTTCAACATTAATCCATTGTTGTCCTCCCCATCTATCTAGATAAAACCAGTGCAGTCCACCCCATCTATCTACATAAAACCAGTGCCCATTCTCTCCATCTCTCTACATGAATCCAGTGCCGTCCTCCACATCTCTCTACATAAAACCAGTGCCATCCTACTCATTTATCTACATAAAACCAGTGCCCATTCTCTCCATCTCTCTACATGAATCCAGTGCCGTCCTCCACATCTCTCTAAATAGAACCAGTGCCCTCCTACCCTTCTAACTACATAAAACCAGTGCCGTCCTCTCCATCTCTCTACATAAAACCAGTGCCATCTTCCTCATCTATCTGCATAAGACCATTGCCGTCCTACCCATCTATCTACATAAAACAAGTGCCGTCCTCCCCATCTATCTACATAAAATCAGTGCCGTCCTACCCATCTATCTGCATAAAACCAGTGTCGTCCTCCCTATCAATCTAGATAAAACCAGTGCCATCCTTCCCATCTATCTACATAAAACCAGTGCCGTCCCCCCATCTATCTACATAAAACCAGTCCTGTCCTCTGCATCTCTCTACATAAAACCAGTGCCACCCTACCCATCTAACTACATAAAACCAGTGCCGTCCTCCTCATCTATCTACATAAAACCAGTGCCGTCCTACTCATCTATCTACATAAAACCAGTGCCGTCCCACCCATCTATCTACATAAAACCAGTGCCACCCTACACATCTATATGCATAATACCAGTGCCGTACTCTCCATCTCTCTCATAAAACCAGTACCGTCCTCCCCATCTGTCTGCATAAAACCAGTGTCGTCCTCCCTATCAATCTAGATAAAACCAGTGCCGTCGTACCCAACGAACTAGATAAAACCAGTGCCATCCTCCCCATCTAAATACATAATACCAGTGCCGTCCTCTCCATCTCTCTACATAAAACCAGTGCCATCTTCCTCATCTATCTGCATAAGACCATTGCTGTCCTACCCATCTATCTACATAAAACCAGTGCCGTCCCACCCATCTATCTACATAAAACCAGTGCCACCCTACACATCTATATGCATAATACCAGTGCCGTACTCTCCATCTCTCTCATAAAACCAGTACCGTCCTCCCCATCTGTCTGCATAAAACCAGTGTCGTCCTCCCCATCTATCGAGATAAAACCAGTGCCGTCGTACCCAAAGAACTGGATAAAACCAGCGCCATCCTCCCCGTCTAACTACATAATACCAGTGCCGTACTCTCCATCTCTCTCATAAAACCAGTACCGTCCTCCCCATCTCTCTACATAAAACCAGTGCCACCCTACCCATCTAACTACATAAAACCAGTGCCGTCCTCCTCATCTATCTACATAAAACCAGTGCCGTCCTACTCATCTATCTACATAAAACCAGTGCCGTCCCACCCATCTATCTACATAAAACCAGTGCCACCCTACACATCTATATGCATAATACCAGTGCCGTACTCTCCATCTCTCTCATAAAACCAGTACCGTCCTCCCCATCTGTCTGCATAAAACCAGTGTCGTCCTCCCTATCAATCTAGATAAAACCAGTGCCGTCGTACCCAACGAACTAGATAAAACCAGTGCCATCCTCCCCATCTAAATACATAATACCAGTGCCGTCCTCTCCATCTCTCTACATAAAACCAGTGCCATCTTCCTCATCTATCTGCATAAGACCATTGCTGTCCTACCCATCTATCTACATAAAACCAGTGCCGTCCCACCCATCTATCTACATAAAACCAGTGCCACCCTACACATCTATATGCATAATACCAGTGCCGTACTCTCCATCTCTCTCATAAAACCAGTACCGTCCTCCCCATCTGTCTGCATAAAACCAGTGTCGTCCTCCCCATCTATCGAGATAAAACCAGTGCCGTCGTACCCAAAGAACTGGATAAAACCAGCGCCATCCTCCCCGTCTAACTACATAATACCAGTGCCATCCTCTCCATCTCTCTACATAAAACCAGTGCCCTTTTCCTCATCTATCTACATAAGACCATGGCCGTCCTACCCATCTATATACATAATACCAGTGCCGTGTTCTCAATCTCTCCACATAAAACCAGTGCCATCCTCCCCATCTCTCTAAATAAAACCAGTGCCGTCCTACCCACCCGTCTACATAAAACCAGTGCCATCCTACCCATCTAACTACATAAAACCTGTGCCGTCAGCCCCAACTAAGTACATAAAACCAGTGTCATCCTCCCCACCTATCTACATAAAGCCAGTGCCGTCCTCCCCATCTATCTATATAAAACTAGTGCCATCCTTTCCATCTCTCTACATAATACCAGTGCTGTCCTCCCCATCTAACTACATAAAACCAGTGCAGTCCTCCCCATCTATCTACATAAAATCAGTGCCATCCTACTCATCTATCTACATAAAACCAGTGCCATCCTCCCCATATATCTACATAAAACCAGTGCCGTCCTCCCGATCTATCTAAATAAAACCAGTCCCATACTCTCCAGCTCTCACATAAAACCAGTACCGTCCTCCCCATCTGTCTGCATAAAACCAGTGTCGTCCTCCCCATCTGTCTGCATAAAACCAGTGTCGTCCTCCCCATCAATCTAGATAAAACTAGTGCCGTCGTACCCAATGAACTAGATAAAACCAGTGCCATCCTCCCCATCTAACTACATGATACCAGTGCCGTCCTCTCCATCTCTCTACATAAAACCAGTGCCATCTTCCTCATCTATCTGCATAAGACCATTGCCGTCCTACCCATCTATCTACATCAAACCAGTGCCGTGCCACTGATCCATCAACATAAAACCAGTACCGTCCTCCCCATCTATCTATATAAAACAAGTGCCATCCTTTCCATCTCTCTACATGAAATCCAGTGCCATCCTCCACATCTCTCTACATAAAACCAGTGCAATCCTACTCATCTATCTACATAAAACTAGTGCCGTCCAACTGATCCATCAACATAAAACCAGTGCCATCCACCCCATCTCTCTAAATAAAACCAGTGCCCTCCTACCCATCTAACTACATAAAACCAGTGCCGTCCTCCTCATCTATCTACATAAAACCAGTGCCGCCCCACCCATCTATCTACATAAAACCATTGCCACCCTACACATCTACATGCATAATACCAGTGCAGTACTCTCCATCTCTCTCATAAAACCAGTACCGTCCTCCCCATCTGTCTGCATAAAACCAGTGTCGTCCTCCCCATCTATCTAGATAAAACCAGTGCCGTCGTACCCAACGAACTAGATAAAACCAGCGCCATCCTCCCCGTCTAACTACATAATACCAGTGCCATTCTCTCCATCTCTCTACATAAAACCAATGCCATTTTCCTCATCTATCTACATAAGACCATGGCCGTCCTACCCATCTATATACATAATACCAGTGCCGTACTCTCCATCTCTCTACATGAATCCAGTGCCGTCCTACCCATCTATCTACGTAAAACCAGTGCAGTGTTCTCAATCTCTCTACATAAAACCAGTGCCATCCTCCCCATCTCTCTAAATAAAACCAGTGCCGTCCTACCCACCCGTCTACATAAAACCAGTGCCATCCTACCCATCTAACTACATAAAACCTGTGCCGTCAGCCCCAACTAAGTACATAAAACCAGTGTCATCCTCCCCACCTATCTACATAAAGCCAGTGCCGTCCTCCCCATCTATCTATATAAAACTAGTGCCATCCTTTCCATCTCTCTACATAATACCAGTGCTGTCCTCCCCATCTAACTACATAAAACCAGTGCAGTCCTCCCCATCTATCTACATAAAATCAGTGCCATCCTACTCATCTATCTACATAAAACCAGTGCCATCCTCCCCATATATCTACATAAAACCAGTGCCGTCCTCCCCATCTATCTAAATAAAACCAGTCCCATACTCTCCATCTCTCTCATAAAACCAGTACCGTCCTCCCCATCTATCTACATAAAACCAGTGTCGTCCACCCCATCTATCTACATAAAATCAGTGCCATCCTACTCATCTATCTACATAAAACCAGTGCCATCCACCCCATCTCTCTATATAAAACCAGAGCCGTCCTCTCTATCTCTCTACATAAAACCAGTGTCGTCCACCCATCTATCTACATAAAATCAGTGCCATCCTCCCCATGTATCCAAATAAAACCAGTCCTGTCCTCTGCATCTCTTTACATAAAACCAGTGCCACCATACCCATCTATATACATAATACCAGTGCCGTACTCTCCATCTCTCTCATAAAACCAGTGCCGTCCTCCGCATCTATTTGCATAAAACCAGTGTCGTCCTCCCCATCAATCGAGATAAAACCAGTGGCGTCGTACCCAACGAACTAGATAAAACCAGTGCCATCCTCCCCATCTAACTACATAATACCAGTGCCGTCCTCTCCATCTCTCTACATAAAACCAGTGCCATCTTCCTCATCTATCTGCATAAGACCATTGCCGTGCTACTGATCCATCAACATAAAACCAGTGTCGTCCTCCCCATCTATCTACATAAAACCAGTGCCCGTTCTCTCCATCTCTCTACATGAATCCAGTGCCGTCCTCCACATCTCTCTACATAAAACCAGTGCAATCCTACTCATCTATCTACATAAAAACAGTGCCGTCCTACTGATCAATCAACATAAAACCAGTGCCATCCACCCCATCTCTCTAAATAAAACCAGAGCCCTCCTACCCATCTAACTACATAAAACCAGTGCCGTCCTCCTCATCTATCTACATAAAACCAGTGCCGTCCTACCCATCTATCTACATAAAACCAGTGCCGTCCCACCCATCTATCTACATAAAACCAGTGCCACCCTACACATCTATATGCATAATACCAGTGCCGTACTCTCCATCTCTCTCATAAAACCAGTACCGTCCTCCCCATCTGTCTGCATAAAACCAGTGTCGTCCTCCCCATCTATCTAGATAAAACCAGTGCCGTCGTACCCAAAGAACTAGATAAAACCAGCGCCATCCTCCCCGTCTAACTACATAATACCAGTGCCATCCTCTCCATCTCTCTACATAAAACCAGTGCCCTTTCCCTCATCTATCTACATAAGACCATGGCCGTCCTACCCATCTATATACATAATACCAGTGCCGTACTCTCCATCTCTCTACATGAATCCAGTGCCGTCCTACCCATCTATCTACGTAAAACCAGTGCCGTATTCTCAATCTCTCTACATAAAACCAGTGCCATCCACCCCATCTCTCTAAATAAAACCCGTGCCGTCCTACCCACCCGTCTACATAAAACCAGTGCCATCCTACCCTTCTAACTACATAAAACCTGTGCCATCCGCCCCAACTAAGTACATAAAACCAATGTCATCCTCCCCACCTTTCTACATAAAACCAGTGCCTTCCTCCCCATCTATATAAAACTAGTGCCACGCTTTCCATCTCTCTACATAATACCAGTGCTGTACTCCCCATCTAACTACATAAAACCAGTGCCGTCCTCCCCATCTATCTACATAAAATCAGTGCCATCCTACTCATCTATCTACATAAAACCAGTGCCATCCTCCCCATATATCTACATAAAACCAGTGCCGTCCTACCCATCTATCTAAATAAAACCAGTACCATCCTACCCATCTATCTACATAAAACCAGTGCCGTCCTCCCCATCTATCTACATAAAACCAGTGCAGTCCTCCCCATCTATCTAAATAAAACCAGTGCCATCCTACCCATCTATCTACATAAAGACAGTGCTGTCCTCCCCATCTATCTACATAAAACTAGTCGTCCTCTGCATCTCTCTACATAAAACCAGTGCCACCCTACCCATCTATATACATAATAACAGTGCCGTACTCTCCATCTCTCTCATAAAACCAGTACCGTCCTCCCCATCTGTCTGCATAAAACCGGTGTCGTCCTCCCCATCAATCTAGATAAAACCAGTGCCATCGTACCCAACGAACTAGATAAAACCATTCCCGTCCTACCCATCTATCTACATAAAACCAGTGCCGTGCTACTGATCCATCAACATAAAACCAGTGTCGTCCTCCCCATCTATCTACATAAAACCAGTGCAGTCCACCCCATCTATCTACATAAAACCAGTGCCCATTCTCTCCATCTCTCTACATGAATCCAGTGCCGTCCTCCACATCTCTCTACATAAAACCAGTGCCATCCTACTCATCTATCTACATAAAACCAGTGCCGTCCTACTGATCCATCAACATAAAACCAGTGCATTCCACCCCATCTCTCTAAATAGAACCAGTGCCCTCCTACCCATCTAACTACATAAAACCAGTGCCGTCCTCCTCATCTATCTACATAAAACCAGTGCCGACCTACCCATCTATCTACATAAAACCAGTGCCGTCCCACCCATCTACCTACAAAAAACCAGTGCCACCCTACACATCTATATACATAATACCAGTGCCGTACTCTCCATCTCTCTCATAAAACCAGTACCGTCCTCACCATCTGTCTGCATAAAACCAGTGTCATCCTCCCCATCTATCTAGATAAAACCAGTGCCGTCGTACCCAACGAACTAGATAAAACCAGTGCCATCCTCCCCGTCTAACTACATAATACCAGTGCCATCCTCTCCATCTCTCTACATAAAACCAGTGCCATTTTCCTCATCTATCTACATAAGACCATGGCCGTCCTACCCATCTATATACATAATACCAGTGCCGTACTCTCCATCTCTCTACATGAATCCAGTGCTGTCCTACCCATCTATCTACGTAAAACCAGTGCCGTGTTCTCAATCTCTCTACATAAAACCAGTGCCATCCTCCCCATCTCTCTAAATAAAACCAGTGCCGTCCTACCCTCCCGTCTACATAAAACCAGTGCCATCCTACCCATCTAACTACATAAAACCTGTGCCGTCCGCCCCAACTAAGTACATAAAACCAGTGTCATCCTCCCCAACTATCTACATAAAACCAGTGCCGTCCTCCCCATCTATCTATATAAAACTAGTGCCATCCTTTCCATCTCTCTACATAATACCAGTGCTGTCCTCCCCATCTAACTACATAAAACCAGTGCCGTCCTCCCCATCTATCTACATAAAATCAGTGCCATCCTACTCATCTACCTACATAAAACCAGTGCCATCCTCCCCATCTATCTACATACAACCAGTCCTGTCCTCTGCATCTCTCTACAGAAAACCAGTGCCACCATACCCATCTATATACATAATACCAGTGCCGTACTCTCCATCTCTCTCGTAAAACCAGTACCGTCCTCCCATCTATTTGCATAAAACCAGTGTCGTCCTCCCCATCAATCTAGATAAAACTAGTGCCGTCGTACCCAATGAACTAGATAAAACCAGTGCCATCCTCCCCATCTAACTACATAATACCAGTGCCGTCCTCTCCATCTCTCTACATAAAACCAGTGCCATCTTCCTCATCTATCTGCATAAGACCATTGCCGTCCTACCCATCTATCTACATCAAACCAGTGCCGTGCTACTGATCCATCAACATAAAACCAGTGCCGTCCTCCCCATCTATCTATATAAAACAAGTGCCATCCTTTCCATCTCTCTACATGAAATCCAGTGCCATCCTCCACATCTCTCTAGATCAAACCAGTGCCCTCCTACCCATCTAACTACATAAAACCAGTGCTGTCCTCCCCATCTATCTACATAAAAAAAATGCCGTCCTCCTCATCTGTCTGCATAAAAGCAGTGTAGTCCTCCCCATCTCTCTACATAAAACCAGTGCCTTCCTACCCATCTATCTACATAAAACCAGTGTCGTCCACCCCATCTATCTACATAAAATCAGTGCCATCCTACTCATCTATCTACATAAAACCAGTGCCATCCACCCCATCTCTCTATATAAAACCAGAGCCGTCCTCTCTATCTCTCTACATAAAACCAGTGCCGTCCTACCCATCTACCTACATAAAACCAGTGTCGTCCACCCATCTATCTACATAAAATCAGTGCCATCCTCCCCATGTATCCACATAAAACCAGTCCTGTCCTCTGCATCTCTCTACATAAAACCAGTGCCACCATACCCATCTATATACATAATCCCAGTGCCGTACTCTCCATCTCTCTCATAAAACCAGTGCCGTCCTCCCCATCTATTTGCATAAAACCAGTGTCGTCCTCCCCATCAATCGAGATAAAACCAGTGCCGTCGTACCCAACGAACTAGATAAAACCAGTGCCATCCTCCCCATCTAACTACATAATACCAGTGCCGTCCTCTCCATCTCTCTACATAAAACCAGTGCCATCTTCCTCATCTATCTGCATAAGACCATTGCCGTGCTACTGATCCATCAACATAAAACCAGTGTCGTCCTCCCCATCTATCTACATAAAACCAGTGCCCGTTCTCTCCATCTCTCTACATGAATCCAGTGCCGTCCTCCACATCTCTCTACATAAAACCAGTGCAATCCTACTCATCTATCTACATAAAAACAGTGCCGTCCTACTGATCAATCAACATAAAACCAGTGCCATCCACCCCATCTCTCTAAATAAAACCAGTGCCCTCCTACCCATCTAACTACATAAAACCAGTGCCGTCCTCCTCATCTATCTACATAAAACCAGTGCCGTCCTACCCATCTATCTACATAAAACCAGTGCCGTCCCACCCATCTATCTACATAAAACCAGTGCCACCCTACACATCTATATGCATAATACCAGTGCCGTACTCTCCATCTCTCTCATAAAACCAGTACCGTCCTCCCCATCTGTCTGCATAAAACCAGTGTCGTCCTCCCCATCTATCTAGATAAAACCAGTGCCGTCGTACCCAAAGAACGAGATAAAACCAGCGCCATCCTCCCCGTCTAACTACATAATACCAGTGCCATCCTCTCCATCTCTCTACATAAAACCAGTGCCCTTTTCCTCATCTATCTACATAAGACCATGGCCGTCCTACCCATCTATATACATAATACCAGTGCCGTACTCTCCATCTCTCTACATGAATCCAGTGCCGTCCTACCCATCTATCTTCGTAAAACCAGTGCCGTATTCTCAATCTCTCTACATAAAACCAGTGCCATCCTCCCCATCTCTCTAAATAAATCCAGTGCCGTCCTACCCACCCGTCTACATAAAACCAGTGCCATCCTACCCTTCTAACTACATAAAACCTGTGCCATCCGCCCCAACTAAGTACATAAAACCAATGTCATCCTCCCCACCTTTCTACATAAAACCAGTGCCTTCCTCCCCATCTATCTATATAAAACTAGTGCCACGCTTTCCATCTCTCTACATAATACCAGTGCTGTACTCCCCATCTAACTACATAAAACCAGCGCCGTCCTACCCATCTAACTACATAAAACCAGTGCTGTCCTCCCCATCTATCTACATAAAACCAGTGCCATCCTCCCCATCTATCTACATAAAACCAGTGCCGTCCTACCCATCTATCTACATAAAACCAGTGCCGTCCTCCCCATCTATCTACATAAAACCAGTGCAGTCCTCCCCATCTATCTAAATAAAACCAGTGCCATCCTACCCATCTATCTACATAAAGACAGTGCTGTCCTCCCCATCTATCTACATAAAACTAGTCGTCCTCTGCATCTCTCTACATAAAACCAGTGCCACCCTACCCATCTATATACATAATAACAGTGCCGTACTCTCCATCTCTCTCATAAAACCAGTACCGTCCTCCCCATCTGTCTGCATAAAACCGGTGTCGTCCTCCCCATCAATCTAGATAAAACCAGTGCCATCGTACCCAACGAACTAGATAAAACCATTCCCGTCCTACCCATCTATCTACATAAAACCAGTGCCGTGCTACTGATCCATCAACATAAAACCAGTGTCGTCCTCCCCATCTATCTACATAAAACCAGTGCAGTCCACCCCATCTATCTACATAAAACCAGTGCCCATTCTCTCCATCTCTCTACATGAATCCAGTGCCGTCCTCCACATCTCTCTACATAAAACCAGTGCCATCCTACTCATCTATCTACATAAAACCAGTGCCGTCCTACTGATCCATCAACATAAAACCAGTGCATTCCACCCCATCTCTCTAAATAGAACCAGTGCCCTCCTACCCATCTAACTACATAAAACCAGTGCCGTCCTCCTCATCTATCTACATAAAACCAGTGCCGACCTACCCATCTATCTACATAAAACCAGTGCCGTCCCACCCATCTACCTACAAAAAACCAGTGCCACCCTACACATCTATATACATAATACCAGTGCCGTACTCTCCATCTCTCTCATAAAACCAGTACCGTCCTCACCATCTGTCTGCATAAAACCAGTGTCATCCTCCCCATCTATCTAGATAAAACCAGTGCCGTCGTACCCAACGAACTAGATAAAACCAGTGCCATCCTCCCCGTCTAACTACATAATACCAGTGCCATCCTCTCCATCTCTCTACATAAAACCAGTGCCATTTTCCTCATCTATCTACATAAGACCATGGCCGTCCTACCCATCTATATACATAATACCAGTGCCGTACTCTCCATCTCTCTACATGAATCCAGTGCTGTCCTACCCATCTATCTACGTAAAACCAGTGCCGTGTTCTCAATCTCTCTACATAAAACCAGTGCCATCCTCCCCATCTCTGTAAATAAAACCAGTGCCGTCCTACCCACCCGTCTACATAAAACTTGTGCCATCCTACCCATCTAACTACATAAAACCTGTGCCGTCCGCCCCAACTAAGTACATAAAACCAGTGTCATCCTCCCCAACTATCTACATAAAACCAGTGCCGTCCTCCCCATCTATCTATATAAAACTAGTGCCATCCTTTCCATCTCTCTACATAATACCAGTGCTGTCCTCCCCATCTAACTACATAAAACCAGTGCCGTCCTCCCCATCTATCTACATAAAATCAGTGCCATCCTACTCATCTACCTACATAAAACCAGTGCCGTCCTCCCCATCCATCTATATAAAACTAGTGCAATCCTTTCCATCTCTCTACATGAATCCAGTGCCGTCCTCCACATCTATCTACATAAAACCAGTGTCGTCCTCCCCATCTATCTACATAAAACCAGTGCCCGTTCTCTCCATCTCTCTACATGAATCCAGTGCCATCCTCCACATCTCCCTACATAAAACCAGTGCAATCCTACTCATCTATCTACATAAAACCAGTGCCCGTTCTCTCCATCTCTCTACATGAATCCAGTGCCATCCTCCACATCTCTCTACATAAAACCAGTGCAATCCTACTCATCTATCTACATAAAACCAGTGCCGTCCTACTGATCCATCAACATAAAACCAATGCCATCCACCCCATCTCTCTAAATAAAACCAGTGCCCTGCTACCCATATAACTTCATAAAACCAGTGCCGTCCTCCTCATCTATCTACATAAAACCAGTGCCGTCCTACCCATCTATCTACATAAAACCAGTGCCATCCACCCCATCTCTCTATATAAAACCAGAGCCGTCCTCTCTATCTCTCTACATAAAACCAGTGTCGTCCACCCATCCATCTACATAAAATCAGTGCCATCCTCCCCATGTATCCACATAAAACCAGTCCTGTCCTCTGCATCTCTCTACATAAAACCAGTGCCACCATACCCATCTATATACATAATACCAGTGCCATACTCTCCATCTCTCTCATAAAACTAGTACCGTCCTCCCCATCTATTTGCATAAAACCAGTGTCGTCCTCCCCATCAATCTAGATAAAACCAGTGCCGTCGTACCCAACGAACTAGATAAAACCAGTGCCATCCTCCCCATCTAACTACATAATACCAGTGCCGTCCTCTCCATCTCTCTACATAAAACGAGTGCCATCTTCCTCAACTATCTGCATAAGACCATTGCCGTGCTACTGATCCATCAACATAAAACCAGTGTCGTCCTCCCCATCTATCTACATAAAACCAGTGCCCGTTCTCTCAATCTCTCTACATGAATCCAGTGCCGTCCTCCACATCTCCCTACATAAAACCAGTGCAATCCTACTCATCTATCTACATAAAAACAGTGCCGTCCTACTGATCCATCAACATAAAACCAGTGCCATCCACCCCATCTCTCTAAATAAAACCAGTGCCCTCCTACCCATCTAAATACATAAAACCAGTGCCGTCCTCCTCATCTATCTACATAAAACCAGTGCCGTCCTACCCATCTATCTACATAAAACCAGTGCCGTCCCACCCATCTATCTACATAAAACCAGTGCCACCCTACACATCTATATGCATAATACCAGTGTCGTACTCTCCATCTCTCTCATAAAACCAGTACCGTCCTCCCCATCTGTCTGCATAAAACCAGTGTCGTCCTCCCCATCTATCTAGATAAAACCAGTGCCGTCGTACCCAAAGAACTGGATAAAACCAGCGCCATCCTCCCCGTCTAACTACATAATACCAGTGCCACCCTCTCCATCTCTCTACATAAAACCAGTGCCCTTTTCCTCATCTATCTACATAAGACCATGGCCGTCCTACCCATCTGTATACATAATACCAGTGCCGTACTCTCCATCTCTCTACATGAATCCAGTGCCGTCCTACCCATCTATCGACGTAAAACCAGTGCAGTGTTCTCAATCTCTCTACATAAAACCAGTGCCATCCTCCCCATCTCTCTAAATAAAACCAGTGCTGTCCTACCCACCCGTCTACATAAAACCAGTGCCATCCTACCCATCTAGCTACATAAAACCTGTGCCGTCAGCCCCAACTAAGTACATAAAACCAGTGTCATCCTCCCCACCTATCTACATAAAACCAGTGCCGTCCTCCCCATCTATCTATATAAAACTAGTGCCATCCTTTCCATCTCTCTACATAATACCAGTGCTGTCCTCCCCATCTAACTACATAAAACCAGTGCCGTCCTCCCCATCTATCTACATAAAATCAGTGCCATCCTACTCATCTATCTACATAAAACCAGTGCCATCCTCCCCATATATCTACATAAAACCAGTGCCGTCCTCTCCATCTATCTAAATAAAACCAGTCCCATACTCTCTATCTCTCTCATAAAACCAGTACCGTCCTCCCCATCTGTCTGCATAAAACCAGTGTCATCCTCCCCATCTGTCTGCATAAAACCAGTGTCGTCCTCCCCATCAATCTAGATAAAACCAGTGCCCGTTCTCTCCGTCTCTCTACATGAATCCAGTGCCGTCCTCCACATCTCTCTACATAAAACCAGTGCCCTCCTACCCACCGAACTACATAAAACCAGTGCTGTCCTCCCCATCTATCTACATAAAAAAAATGCCGTTCTCCTCATCTGTCTGCATAAAAGCAGTGTAGTCCTCCCCATCTCTCTACATAAAACCAGTGCCTTCCTACCCATCTATCTACATAAAACCAGTGTCGTCCACCCCATCTATCTACATAAAATCAGTGCCATCCGACTCATCTATCTACATAAAACCAGTGCCATCCACCCCATCTCTCTATATAAAACCAGAGCCGTCCTCTCTATCTCTCTACATAAAACCAGTGCCGTCCTACCCATCTATCTACATAAAACCAGTGTCGTCCACACATCTATCTACATAAAATCAGTGCCATCCTCCCCATGTATCCACATAAAACCAGTCCTGTCCTCTGCATCTCTCTACATAAAACCAGTGCCACCATACCCATCTATATACATAATACCAGTGCCGTACTCTCCATCTCTCTCATAAAACCAGTACCGTCCTCCCCATCTATTTGCATAAAACCAGTGTCGTCCTCCCCATCAATCTAGATAAAACCAGTGCCGTCGTACCCAACGAACTAGATAAAACCAGTGCCATCCTCCCCATCGAACTACATAATAACAGTGCCGTCCTCCCCATCTCTCTACATAAAACCAGTGCCATCTTCCTCATCTATCTGCATAAGAGCATTGCCGTGCTACTGATCCATCAACATAAAACCAGTGTCGTCCTCCCCATCTATCTACATAAAACCAGTGCCCGTTCTCTCCATCTCTCTACATGAATCCAGTGCCGTCCTCCACATCTCTCTACATAAAACCAGTGCAATCCTACTCATCTATTTGCATAAAAACAGTGCCGTCCTACTGATCCATCAACATAAAACCAGTGCTATCCACCCCATCTCTCTAAATAAAACCAGTGCCCTCCTACCCATCTAACTACATAAAACCAGTGCCGTCCTCCTCATCTATCTACATAAAACCAGTGCCGTCCTACCCATCTATCTACATAAAACCAGTGCCTTCCCACCCATCTATCTACATAAAACCAGTGCCACCCTACACATCTATATGCATAATACCAGTGCCGTACTCTCCATCTCTCTCATAAAACCAGTACCGTCCTCCCCATCTGTCTGCATAAAACCAGTGTCGTCCTCCCCATCTATCTAGATAAAACCAGTGCCGTCGTACCCAAAGAACTAGATAAAACCAGCGCCATCCTCCCCGTCTAACTACATAATACCAGTACCATCCTCTCCATCTCTCTACATAATACCAGTGCCCTTTTCCTCATCTATCTACATAAGACCATGGCCGTCCTACCCATCTATATACATAATACCAGTGCCGTACTCTCCATCTCTCTACATGAATCCAGTGCCGTCCTACCCATCTATCTAAATAAAACCAGTCCCATACTCTCCATCTCTCTCATAAAACCAGTACCGTCTTCCCCATCTGTCTGCATAAAACCAGTGTCGTCCTCCCCATCTGTCTGCATAAAACCAGTGTCGTCCTCCCCATCAATCTAGATAAAACCAGTGCCCGTTCTCTCCATCTCTCTACATGAATCCAGTGCCGTCCTCCACATCTCTCTACATAAAACCAGTGCCCTCCTACCCATCTAACTACATAAAACCAGTGCTGTCCTCCCCATCTATCTACATAAAAAAAATGCCGTTCTCCTCATCTGTCTGCATAAAAGCAGTGTAGTCCTCCCCATCTCTCTACATAAAACCAGTGCCTTCCTACCCATCTATCTACATAAAACCAGTGTCGTCCACCCCATCTATCTACATAAAATCAGTGCCATCCTACTCATCTATCTACATAAAACCAGTGCCATCCACCCCATCTCTCTATATAAAACCAGAGCCGTCCTCTCTATCTCTCTACATAAAACCAGTGTCGTCCACCCATCTATCTACATAAAATCAGTGCCATCCTCCCCATGTATCCACATAAAACCAGTCCTGTCCTCTGCATCTCTCCACATAAAACCAGTGCCACCATACCCATCTATATACATAATACCAGTGCCGTACTCTCCATCTCTCTCATAAAACTAGTACCGTCCTCCCCATCTATTTGCATAAAACCAGTGTCGTCCTCCCCATCAATCTAGATAAAACCAGTGCCGTCGTACCCAACGAACTAGATAAAACCAGTGCCATCCTCCCCATCTAACTACATAATACCAGTGCCGTCCTCTCCATCTCTCTACATAAAACGAGTGCCATCTTCCTCATCTATCTGCATAAGACCATTGCCGTGCTACTGATCCATCAACATAAAACCAGTGTCGTCCTCCCCATCTATCTACATAAAACCAGTGCCCGTTCTCTCCATCTCTCTACATGAATCCAGTGCCGTCCTCCACATCTCTCTACATAAAACCAGTGCAATCCTACTCTTCTATCTACATAAAACCAGTGCCATCCTCCCCATCTATCTACATAAAACCAGTGCCGTCCTACCATCTATCTAAGAAAAACCAGTGCCGTGTTCTCAATCTCTGTACATAAAACCAGTGCCATCCTCCCCATCTCTCTACATAAAACCAGTGCCTTCCTACCCATCTATCTACATAAAACCAGTGTCGTCCACCCCATCTATCTACATAAAATCAGTGCCATCCGACTCATCTATCTACATAAAACCAGTGCCATCCACCCCATCTCTCTATATAAAACCAGAGCCGTCCTCTCTATCTCTCTACATAAAACCAGTGCCGTCCTACCCATCTATCTACATAAAACCAGTGTCGTCCACACATCTATCTACATAAAATCAGTGCCATCCTCCCCATGTATCCACATAAAACCAGTCCTGTCCTCTGCATCTCTCTACATAAAACCAGTGCCACCATACCCATCTATATACATAATACCAGTGCCGTACTCTCCATCTCTCTCATAAAACCAGTACCGTCCTCCCCATCTGTCTGCATAAAACCAGTGTCGTCCTCCCCATCTATCTAGATAAAACCAGTGCCGTCGTACCCAAAGAACTAGATAAAACCAGCGCCATCCTCCCCGTCTAACTACATAATACCAGTGCCATCCTCTCCATCTCTCTACATAAAACCAGTGCCCTTTCCCTCATCTATCTACATAAGACCATGGCCGTCCTACCCATCTATATACATAATACCAGTGCCGTACTCTCCATCTCTCTACATGAATCCAGTGCCGTCCTACCCATCTATCTACGTAAAACCAGTGCCGTATTCTCAATCTCTCTACATAAAACCAGTGCCATCCACCCCATCTCTCTAAATAAAACCCGTGCCGTCCTACCCACCCGTCTACATAAAACCAGTGCCATCCTACCCTTCTAACTACATAAAACCTGTGCCATCCGCCCCAACTAAGTACATAAAACCAATGTCATCCTCCCCACCTTTCTACATAAAACCAGTGCCTTCCTCCCCATCTATATAAAACTAGTGCCACGCTTTCCATCTCTCTACATAATACCAGTGCTGTACTCCCCATCTAACTACATAAAACCAGTGCCGTCCTCCCCATCTATCTACATAAAATCAGTGCCATCCTACTCATCTATCTACATAAAACCAGTGCCATCCTCCCCATATATCTACATAAAACCAGTGCCGTCCTACCCATCTATCTAAATAAAACCAGTACCATCCTACCCATCTATCTACATAAAACCAGTGCCGTCCTCCCCATCTATCTACATAAAACCAGTGCAGTCCTCCCCATCTATCTAAATAAAACCAGTGCCATCCTACCCATCTATCTACATAAAGACAGTGCTGTCCTCCCCATCTATCTACATAAAACTAGTCGTCCTCTGCATCTCTCTACATAAAACCAGTGCCACCCTACCCATCTATATACATAATAACAGTGCCGTACTCTCCATCTCTCTCATAAAACCAGTACCGTCCTCCCCATCTGTCTGCATAAAACCGGTGTCGTCCTCCCCATCAATCTAGATAAAACCAGTGCCATCGTACCCAACGAACTAGATAAAACCATTCCCGTCCTACCCATCTATCTACATAAAACCAGTGCCGTGCTACTGATCCATCAACATAAAACCAGTGTCGTCCTCCCCATCTATCTACATAAAACCAGTGCAGTCCACCCCATCTATCTACATAAAACCAGTGCCCATTCTCTCCATCTCTCTACATGAATCCAGTGCCGTCCTCCACATCTCTCTACATAAAACCAGTGCCATCCTACTCATCTATCTACATAAAACCAGTGCCGTCCTACTGATCCATCAACATAAAACCAGTGCATTCCACCCCATCTCTCTAAATAGAACCAGTGCCCTCCTACCCATCTAACTACATAAAACCAGTGCCGTCCTCCTCATCTATCTACATAAAACCAGTGCCGACCTACCCATCTATCTACATAAAACCAGTGCCGTCCCACCCATCTACCTACAAAAAACCAGTGCCACCCTACACATCTATATACATAATACCAGTGCCGTACTCTCCATCTCTCTCATAAAACCAGTACCGTCCTCACCATCTGTCTGCATAAAACCAGTGTCATCCTCCCCATCTATCTAGATAAAACCAGTGCCGTCGCACCCAACGAACTAGATAAAACCAGTGCCATCCTCCCCGTCTAACTACATAATACCAGTGCCATCCTCTCCATCTCTCTACATAAAACCAGTGCCATTTTCCTCATCTATCTACATAAGACCATGGCCGTCCTACCCATCTATATACATAATACCAGTGCCGTACTCTCCATCTCTCTACATGAATCCAGTGCTGTCCTACCCATCTATCTACGTAAAACCAGTGCCGTGTTCTCAATCTCTCTACATAAAACCAGTGCCATCCTCCCCATCTCTCTAAATAAAACCAGTGCCGTCCTACCCTCCCGTCTACATAAAACCAGTGCCATCCTACCCATCTAACTACATAAAACCTGTGCCGTCCGCCCCAACTAAGTACATAAAACCAGTGTCATCCTCCCCAACTATCTACATAAAACCAGTGCCGTCCTCCCCATCTATCTATATAAAACTAGTGCCATCCTTTCCATCTCTCTACATAATACCAGTGCTGTCCTCCCCATCTAACTACATAAAACCAGTGCCGTCCTCCCCATCTATCTACATAAAATCAGTGCCATCCTACTCATCTACCTACATAAAACCAGTGCCATCCTCCCCATCTATCTACATACAACCAGTCCTGTCCTCTGCATCTCTCTACAGAAAACCAGTGCCACCATACCCATCTATATACATAATACCAGTGCCGTACTCTCCATCTCTCTCGTAAAACCAGTACCGTCCTCCCATCTATTTGCATAAAACCAGTGTCGTCCTCCCCATCAATCTAGATAAAACTAGTGCCGTCGTACCCAATGAACTAGATAAAACCAGTGCCATCCTCCCCATCTAACTACATAATACCAGTGCCGTCCTCTCCATCTCTCTACATAAAACCAGTGCCATCTTCCTCATCTATCTGCATAAGACCATTGCCGTCCTACCCATCTATCTACATCAAACCAGTGCCGTGCTACTGATCCATCAACATAAAACCAGTGCCGTCCTCCCCATCTATCTATATATAAACAAGTGCCATCCTTTCCATCTCTCTACATGAAATCCAGTGCCATCCTCCACATCTCTCTAGATCAAACCAGTGCCCTCCTACCCATCTAACTACATAAAACCAGTGCTGTCCTCCCCATCTATCTACATAAAAAAAATGCCGTCCTCCTCATCTGTCTGCATAAAAGCAGTGTAGTCCTCCCCATCTCTCTACATAAAACCAGTGCCTTCCTACCCATCTATCTACATAAAACCAGTGTCGTCCACCCCATCTATCTACATAAAATCAGTGCCATCCTACTCATCTATCTACATAAAACCAGTGCCATCCACCCCATCTCTCTATATAAAACCAGAGCCGTCCTCTCTATCTCTCTACATAAAACCAGTGCCGTCCTACCCATCTATCTACATAAAACCAGTGTCGTCCACCCATCTATCTACATAAAATCAGTGCCATCCTCCCCATGTATCCACATAAAACCAGTCCTGTCCTCTGCATCTCTCTACATAAAACCAGTGCCACCATACCCATCTATATACATAATCCCAGTGCCGTACTCTCCATCTCTCTCATAAAACCAGTGCCGTCCTCCCCATCTATTTGCATAAAACCAGTGTCGTCCTCCCCATCAATCGAGATAAAACCAGTGCCGTCGTACCCAACGAACTAGATAAAACCAGTGCCATCCTCCCCATCTAACTACATAATACCAGTGCCGTCCTCTCCATCTCTCTACATAAAACCAGTGCCATCTTCCTCATCTATCTGCATAAGACCATTGCCGTGCTACTGATCCATCAACATAAAACCAGTGTCGTCCTCCCCATCTATCTACATAAAACCAGTGCCCGTTCTCTCCATCTCTCTACATGAATCCAGTGCCGTCCTCCACATCTCTCTACATAAAACCAGTGCAATCCTACTCATCTATCTACATAAAAACAGTGCCGTCCTACTGATGAATCAACATAAAACCAGTGCCATCCACCCCATCTCTCTAAATAAAACCAGTGCCCTCCTACCCATCTAACTACATAAAACCAGTGCCGTCCTCCTCATCTATCTACATAAAAACCAGTGCCGTCCTACCCATCTATCTACATAAAACCAGTGCCGTCCCACCCATCTATCTACATAAAACCAGTGCCACCCTACACATCTATATGCATAATACCAGTGCCGTACTCCTCCATCTCTCTCATAAAACCAGTACCGTCCTCCCCATCTGTCTGCATAAAACCAGTGTCGTCCTCCCCATCTATCTAGATAAAACCAGTGCCGTCGTACCCAAAGAACGAGATAAAACCAGCGCCATCCTCCCCGTCTAACTACATAATACCAGTGCCATCCTCTCCATCTCTCTACATAAAACCAGTGCCCTTTTCCTCATCTATCTACATAAGACCATGGCCGTCCTACCCATCTATATACATAATACCAGTGCCGTACTCTCCATCTCTCTACATGAATCCAGTGCCGTCCTACCCATCTATCTTCGTAAAACCAGTGCCGTATTCTCAATCTCTCTACATAAAACCAGTGCCATCCTCCCCATCTCTCTAAATAAAACCAGTGCCGTCCTACCCACCCGTCTACATAAAACCAGTGCCATCCTACCCTTCTAACTACATAAAACCTGTGCCATCCGCCCCAACTAAGTACATAAAACCAATGTCATCCTCCCCACCTTTCTACATAAAACCAGTGCCTTCCTCCCATCTATCTATATAAAACTAGTGCCACGCTTTCCATCTCTCTACATAATACCAGTGCTGTACTCCCCATCTAACTACATAAAACCAGTGCCGTCCTCCCCATCTATCTACATAAAATCAGCGCCATCCTACTCATCTATCTACATAAAACCAGTGCCATCCTCCCCATATATCTACATTAAACCAGTGCCGTCCTCCCCATCTATCTAAATAAAACCAGTCCCATACTCTCCAGCTCTCTCATAAAACCAGTGCCGTCCTCCCCATCTATCTACATAAAACCAGTGCAGTCCTCCCCATCTATCTAAATAAAACCAGGTGCCATCCTACCCATCTATCTACATAAAGACAGTGCTGTCCTCCCCATCTATCTACATAAAACTAGTCGTCCTCTGCATCTCTCTACATAAAACAGTGCCACCCTACCCATCTATATACATAATAACAGTGCCGTACTCTCCATCTCTCTCATAAAACCAGTACCGTCCTCCCCATCTGTCTGCATAAAACCGGTGTCGTCCTCCCCATCAATCTAGATAAAACCAGTGCCATCGTACCCAACGAACTAGATAAAACCATTCCCGTCCTACCCATCTATCTACATAAAACCAGTGCCATCTTCCTCATCTATCTGCATAAGACCATTGCCGTGCTACTGATCCATCAACATAAAACCAGTGTCGTCCTCCCATCTATCTACATAAAACCAGTGCCCGTTCTCTCCATCTCTCTACATGAATCCAGTGCCGTCCTCCACATCTCTCTACATAAAACCAGTGCAATCCTACTCATCTATCTACATAAAAACAGTGCCGTCCTACTGATGAATCAACATAAAACCAGTGCCATCCACCCCATCTCTCTAAATAAAACCAGTGCCCTCCTACCCATCTAACTACATAAAACCAGTGCCGTCCTCCTCATCTATCTACATAAAACCAGTGCCGTCCTACCCATCTATCTACATAAAACCAGTGCCGTCCCACCCATCTATCTACATAAAACCAGTGCCACCCTACACATCTATATGCATAATACCAGTGCCGTACTCTCCATCTCTCTCATAAAACCAGTACCGTCCTCCCCATCTGTCTGCATAAAACCAGTGTCGTCCTCCCCATCTATCTAGATAAAACCAGTGCCGTCGTACCCAAAGAACGAGATAAAACCAGCGCCATCCTCCCCGTCTAACTACATAATACCAGTGCCATCCTCTCCATCTCTCTACATAAAACCAGTGCCCTTTTCCTCATCTATCTACATAAGACCATGGCCGTCCTACCCATCTATATACATAATACCAGTGCCGTACTCTCCATCTCTCTACATGAATCCAGTGCCGTCCTACCCATCTATCTTCGTAAAACCAGTGCCGTATTCTCAATCTCTCTACATAAAACCAGTGCCATCCTCCCCATCTCTCTAAATAAAACCAGTGCCCGTCCTACCCACCCGTCTACATAAAACCAGTGCCATCCTACCCTTCTAACTACATAAAACCTGTGCCATCCGCCCCAACTAAGTACATAAAACCAATGTCATCCTCCCCACCTTTCTACATAAAACCAGTGCCTTCGCTCCCCATCTATCTATATAAAACTAGTGCCACGCTCTCCATCTCTCTACATAATACCAGTGCTGTACTCCCCATCTAACTACATAAAACCAGTGCCGTCCTCCCCATCTATCTACATAAAATCAGCGCCATCCTACTCATCTATCTACATAAAACCAGTGCCCATCCTCCCCATATATCTACATTAAACCAGTGCCGTCCTCCCCATCTATCTAAATAAAACCAGTCCCATACTCTCCAGCTCTCTCATAAAACCAGTGCCGTCCTCCCCATCTATCTACATAAAACCAGTGCAGTCCTCCCCATCTATCTAAATAAAACCAGTGCCATCCTACCCATCTATCTACATAAAGACAGTGCTGTCCTCCCCATCTATCTACATAAAACTAGTCGTCCTCTGCATCTCTCTACATAAAACCAGTGCCACCCTACCCATCTATATACATAATAACAGTGCCGTACTCTCCATCTCTCTCATAAAACCAGTACCGTCCTCCCCATCTGTCTGCATAAAACCGGTGTCGTCCTCCCCATCAATCTAGATAAAACCAAGTGCCATCGTACCCAACGAACTAGATAAAACCATTCCCGTCCTACCCATCTATCTACATAAAACCAGTGCCGTGCTACTGATCCATCAACATAAAACCAGTGTCCGTCCTCCCCATCTATCTACATAAAACCAGTGCAGTCCACCCCATCTATCTACATAAAACCAGTGCCCATTCTCTCCATCTCTCTACATGAATCCAGTGCCGTCCTCCACATCTCTCTACATAAAACCAGTGCCATCCTACTCATCTATCTACATAAAACCAGTGCCGTCCTACTGATCCATCAACATAAAACCAGTGCATTCCACCCCATCTCTCTAAATAGAACCAGAGCCCTCCTACCCATCTAACTACATAAAACCAGTGCCGTCCTCCTCATCTATCTACATAAAACCAGTGCCGACCTACCCATCTATCTACATAAAACCAGTGCCGTCCCACCCATCTACCTACAAAAAACCAGTGCCACCCTACACATCTATATAGTGCCGTACTCTCCATCTCTCTCATAAAACCAGTACCGTCCTCACCATCTGTCTGCATAAAACCAGTGTCATCCTCCCCATCTATCTAGATAAAACCAGTGCCGTCGTACCCAACGAACTAGATAAAACCAGTGCCATCCTCCCGTCTAACTACATAATACCAGTGCCATCCTCTCCATCTCTCTACATAAAACCAGTGCCATTTTCCTCATCTATCTACATAAGACCATGGCCGTCCTACCCATCTATATACATAATACCAGTGCCGTACTCTCCATCTCTCTACATGAATCCAGTGCTGTCCTACCCATCTATCTACGTAAAACCAGTGCCGTGTTCTCAATCTCTCTACATAAAACCAGTGCCATCCTCCCCATCTCTGTAAATAAAACCAGTGCCGTCCTACCCACCCGTCTACATAAAACTTGTGCCATCCTACCCATCTAACTACATAAAACCTGTGCCGTCCGCCCCAACTAAGTACATAAAACCAGTGTCATCCTCCCCAACTATCTACATAAAACCAGTGCCGTCCTCCCCATCTATCTATATAAAACTAGTGCCATCCTTTCCATCTCTCTACATAATACCAGTGCTGTCCTCCCCATCTAACTACATAAAACCAGTGCCGTCCTCCCCATCTATCTACATAAAATCAGTGCCATCCTACTCATCTACCTACATAAAACCAGTGCCGTCCTCCCCATCCATCTATATAAAACTAGTGCAATCCTTTCCATCTCTCTACATGAATCCAGTTGCCGTCCTCCACATCTATCTACATAAAACCAGTGCCGTGCTACTGATCCATCAACATAAAACCAGTGTCGTCCTCCCATCTATCTACATAAAACCAGTGCCCGTTCTCTCCATCTCTCTACATGAATCCAGTGCCATCCTCCACATCTCCCTACATAAAACCAGTGCAATCCTACTCATCTATCTACATAAAACCAGTGCCCGTTCTCTCCATCTCTCTACATGAATCCAGTGCCATCCTCCACATCTCTCTACATAAAACCAGTGCAATCCTACTCATCTATCTACATAAAACCAGTGCCGTCCTACTGATCCATCAACATAAAACCAATGCCATCCACCCCATCTCTCTAAATAAAACCAGTGCCCTGCTACCCATATAACTTCATAAAACCAGTGCCGTCCTCCTCATCTATCTACATAAAACCAGTGCCGTCCTACCCATCTATCTACATAAAACCAGTGCCATCCACCCCATCTCTCTATATAAAACCAGAGCCGTCCTCTCTATCTCTCTACATAAAACCAGTGTCGTCCACCCATCCATCTACATAAAATCAGTGCCATCCTCCCCATGTAATCCACATAAAACCAGTCCTGTCCTCTGCATCTCTCTACATAAAACCAGTGCCACCATACCCATCTATATACATAATACCAGTGCCATACTCTCCATCTCTCTCATAAAACTAGTACCGTCCTCCCCATCTATTTGCATAAAACCAGTGTCGTCCTCCCCATCAATCTAGATAAAACCAGTGCCGTCGTACCCAACGAACTAGATAAAACCAGTGCCATCCTCCCCATCTAACTACATAATACCAGTGCCGTCCTCTCCATCTCTCTACATAAAACGAGTGCCATCTTCCTCAACTATCTGCATAAGACCATTGCCGTGCTACTGATCCATCAACATAAAACCAGTGTCGTCCTCCCCATCTATCTACATAAAACCAGTGCCCGTTCTCTCAATCTCTCTACATGAATCCAGTGCCGTCCTCCACATCTCCCTACATAAAACCAGTGCAATCCTACTCATCTATCTACATAAAAACAGTGCCGTCCTACTGATCCATCAACATAAAACCAGTGCCATCCACCCCATCTCTCTAATAAAACCAGTGCCCTCCTACCCATCTAAATACATAAAACCAGTGCCGTCCTCCTCATCTATCTACATAAAACCAGTGCCGTCCTTCCTACCCATCTATCTACATAAAACCAGTGCCGTCCCACCCATCTATCTACATAAAACCAGTGCCACCCTACCACATCTATATGCATAATACCAGTGCCGTACTCTCCATCTCTCTCATAAAACCAGTACCGTCCTCCCCATCTGTCTGCATAAAACCAGTGTCGTCCTCCCCATCTATCTAGATAAAACCAGTGCCGTCGTACCCAAAGAACTGGATAAAACCAGAGCCATCCTCCCCGTCTAACTACATAATACCAGTGCCACCCTCTCCATCTCTCTACATAAAACCAGTGCCCTTTTCCTCATCTATCTACATAAGACCATGGCCGTCCTACCCATCTGTATACATAATACCAGTGCCGTACTCTCCATCTCTCTACATGAATCCAGTGCCGTCCTACCCATCTATCGACGTAAAACCAGTGCAGTGTTCTCAATCTCTCTACATAAAACCAGTGCCATCCTCCCCATCTCTCTAAATAAAACCAGTGCTGTCCTACCCACCCGTCTACATAAAACCAGTGCCATCCTACCCATCTAGCTACATAAAACCTGTGCCGTCAGCCCCAACTAAGTAC